>NC_054373.1:66901784-67134284 GCF_017654675.1 Xenopus laevis
ATCCAAGCCATTCTTAAAGGCATTAACTGAATCAGCCATCACAACATCACCCGGCAGTACATTCCACAACCTCACTGTCCTGACTGTGAAGAACCCCCTACGTTGCTTCAAATGAAAGTTCTTTTCTTCTAGTCTAAAGGGATGGCCTCTGGTACGGTGATCCACTTTATGGGTAAAAAGGTCCCCTGCTATTTGTCTATAATGTCCTTTAATGTACTTGTAAAGTGTAATCATGTCAACTTGCCTTTTTTCCAGAGAAAACAACCCCAACCTTGACAGTCTACCCTCATAATTTAAGTCCTCCATCCCTCCAACCAATTTAGTTGCACGTCTCTGCACTTTCTCCAGCTCATTTATATCCCTCTTAAGGACTGGAGTCCAAAACTGCACTGCATACTCCAGATGAGGCCTTACCAGGGACCTATAAAGAGGCATAATTATGTTTTCATCCCTTAAGTTAATGCCCTTTTTTATGCAAGACAGAACTTTATTTGCTTTAGTAGCCACAGAATGACACTGCCCAGAATTAGACAACTTGTTATCTACAAAAACCCCTAGATCCTTCTCATTTAAGGAAATTCCCAACACACTGCCATTTACTGTATAACTTGCATTTATATTATTTTTGCCAAAGTGCATAACCTTGCATTTATCAACATTGAACCTCATTTTCCAGTTTGCTGCCCAGTTTTCCAACTTAGACAAATCACTCTGCAAAGTGGCAGCAACCTGCATGGAACCTATAGTTCTGAACAATTTAGTATCATCTGCAAAAATAGAAATAGTACTTTCAATGCCCACCTCCAGGTCATTAATAAACAAGTTGAAAAGCAAGGGACCTAGTACAGAGCCCTGCGGTATTCCACTAACAACACCGGTCCAATTAGAAAATGTTCCATTTACCACCACTCTTTGTAGTCTATCTTTTAGCCAGTTCTCTGTCCAGGTACAAATACTATGTTCCAGGCCAACATTCCTTAATTTAACCAGTAACCTTTTGTGTGGCACTGTAGCAAATGCTTTAGCAAAGTCTAAGTAAATCACATCCACTGCCATCCCAGAATCAAGGTCTCAACTTACCTTCTCATAAAAAGAAATTAAGTTAGTCTGGCAAGATCTATTACGCATAAAACCATGCTGGCACAAACTCATAGTATTATGATTTGCTATGAAGTCCATTATCTTATCCTTTATTAACCCTTCGAAAAGCTTTCCTACCACTGATGTCAGACTAACTGGCCTATAGTTTTGAGGCTGAGAACGGGATCCTTTTTTGAATAGAGGCACCACATTAGCAATTTGCCAGTCTCTCGGCACTATGCCAGGTCTCAATGAATCCTGAAAAATTAAGTAAAGAGGTTTGGCAATCACAGAGCTAAGCTCACTAAGTACCCTGGGATGAATACCATCTGGTCCCGGACCTTTGTTAATCTTAATATGTTCTAGTCTCTTTTGAATTTCATCATGTGTGAACCATGCATAATTAGTTGTATTACTAGAATTGGTACTATTAAGAAGGAAACCTTCACTTATTGGTTCCTCATTTGTGTAGACAGATGAAAAATATGAGTTCAGAATTGGCGCTTTTATTTTGTTTTCATCAACCAGCTGACCCCCCTCTGATAGTAAGGGTCCCACCCCTTCCTGCTTCATTTTTTTACTATTAACTAATTTAAAAAATAATTTTGGATTTTTTTTACTGCTTGCTGCAATATCCTTTTCTATATCAATTTTAGCTTGCCTTATAGCTTCTTTCCATGATCTATTCAAATTCGAAGTTTTTTAATTTGATGGTCGAATTTCGACGTTTTTTGTACTTCAAAATTCGACCCTTGATAAATCTGCCCCCTAATCACACTGATTAAACAAAGCACAAGAGGTTATCTATTATATTTCACTAGCTAATATTACTTAGGTAAAAACTAAGTATATGCCGAATGGTGCATCAAAACGGTAGAAAAAGTAATTTTCTGGACCCAGAAAAGGATCTTTATTCAGAACTGTGTCCTATAATTTTGCAGTTTTTAGAACTGTCCCACATGCAGGAGCTTATCCCTCTATTTTGATTGTCATGGGGTTAACAACTCAGGTGCCAGTGGCAGTTTTTCTTTTGATAACACCACCTGGTGATCGCACCTCGGCTCAGGGATGTGAAACTTCCCCTGTGAGATTCTGGTTCCCTGCCACTGCTTTCTATAAATAAATCTGTTCTTCCCTTGCCCTCCCACACTGTTTTAGAGTTGATTAAAGTGCACTTATAGCTGCAGCTTTGCAGAGCATTGTATACTTGCCAACTCAGATTGCATGCCAATAATATCTACCCTCTAATGTGGATTCCATTATAAACCAAAAATTGCACCAAGACTATAAGGGGGAATGTAATAAAAGTCGGTAATGGAAAAAATATTCACAATATGAAAAGTTATGCCTTTGTGCAAGTTTAATACAGCATTTGCAAACCCAGAAACTGTTTAGCGACCACTTCCGACAGGGGAAGAAGGTTTGCGAAATCTATTGTTTGCGCCAGTGTGCAGTAAATGTAATAAAACTTCTTACAGAAAAAGTTGTTATGTTTGCTCCAATAGATTACGACACCTTCAAGCACTTCTTAAAAGTGGCCCATGCCCAATTAAAATTAAAAATGCAATACCAGTTTAAGGAAGAGTATTACATTGTGAAATGCAATTTTTTATTCTTATTTGTGCAAATTGTTTAGCTCTTTGCGACTTTCATTACATTCCCCCATAAATGTATTAGGGCATATGTTTCTGGCTTGAAGCCAAAACAGCAAAATAAAATGTGTCTCTGAGATATAACAGCATTCATGCAGAAAAATTGGTGCACTTTAGAATCAGGGCAGTAACCAACAGCAACAATTAGCATTTTGAAACCTGGAATAATGAAAACAATTGATTGATTGCTATAGATCACTCTGCTAGTACAAAGTTACAGTAACATTGAATAAAGGCCAGACATTAACAATAAAATAATTTGAAGACGTATATACAAAGGATTAAGGTCTAAAATTTTACTCTGCATACAGTGTCTCTCTAGTTCTCAACCCAGGTCTGTTTACATTTTATATTCCTATTATTATGCATCATGATTTTGTCGGGTTAGAGCATATCTACAGCAATACAATTTTCAATCAACAAATGGTGCTGCTATTTCAATAGTTATCTCTGTAGGCTAAAATAATTATGTAGACAGAGTAGAGATGCCCAGCTGGCAGGATCTTAGCTGCCCATAGCAACCTATCTGCAGAAAGTATTCGTTAGAAAGTATTACAACTAGTTACTTGTTGAAAAGCAAACAGCTTATTGGTTGCTGTGGGTTAGTGCACCTGTGCAAATTTAGTGCTTTTAATAACATATGGGGTTAAGATTGATCAAAAAAGAGATAAGCAGAGCAATATGCATTATGTGACTTGATGAACACAGTGTACTTTTATCTGCAAAAGAATTTATGAATTAAGGCACTGGCAGCTTTCATGCTTCTTTAGAATCCAACACTGGTATGTCATCCACAGGAGGTGAATGGTCCCACTGCAACAAGCTGCTAACGCTGTCCATGGTGCTTAATAGTAGCAGAAATACATTTTTATGCAGAAGGGTTTTATTCACTCTGCAAGAGACATATTTGGGATCTGTACTAAAACAGAAACCTACTGGGTGTCAGAAATACAATTAATATGTAGATTAGAAGGACAAACATATCCAATATCAAACAGCAAAAAAAGCAACTCATCAAAAATACAACCTCAGTATATCTATAGAAATAAGTCAAACCAACTGGACTTTTTTTTTTATATGATTTGATTTATTGATTTGACTTATTTCTATAGATATACCATGACTTGGATGTGAACTTTCATAAACAAAACCTCAGTAGCTCTAGGAAATGTAAACATTCAAAACAAATAAGTATAAAATGCTCAGAGCACTCTTCTAAGCAAATTTGCATTTTACATAATTTTGTTTTAGTTTCTGAGATATTAGTCATTTTTAAACTGTTAATATGATGAATATGTAACAACAACAGAACCTGCTGGTCAAAAAACTGGGGAAAAAAATTAAAAGTTTAAGAAAATTAACTTATTGTGATGTTGCTCTGCTTAGAAATTTAACTTAAAAGAGTTGCCTGATGTTTCTAAGCAGAGCAATATCACAACAGGAAACATACATTTGTTTTGAAGGTATACATTTCCATTAAGAAAAAAAAATACTTAATATAAGAAGTTGAGTATTTAATATTGCATCCTATATGGACCTCCAACTGAATTTGTGGCTGGTAGCCAATTCACACAGACTTCACAGACCTGCTGAAAAACCTAATTGTGCTCTCCCATGTGAAATCCAAATCTAGAAAAGGCGCAAAGGCGTTAAAGTATGTTATTTGTGAAAGGAAGGAGGCTTTGGTACTACACAGATAGTTTTCTCTCTCAGAAATGTATGAAGGTGCAGTAGTTAGACTTGCTGCCCTGAATTACCTTGACAGTGTTGAACTGCAAGATACCTTTTATTGGTGCATCTCACATGTTGGGATTTCAAGCTATTCAAAGCAACTTTAATAGCGCAGAGCTACAACACTAACCATTGCACTGCTTTGAGGTCCTTTAAATGGCTGCTATACAGCTCTCCGTAGAAAATGTTATTTATAACCTCATTTGGCTGGTTACTGGCCAGTGGTGTTAGACTACATACTCTGGGTTCAGTAAAAATCAATCCAGAACTTTATTATTATTTTTATATCAATATGTATTTGTATTCTTATTTATCCATCTCAGGTGAAATATGAATGATTTCAGTACTGCCATAGGAATTATTTACAACCTTGTCTGTAAGACATTTGTGTGTTTGTGTGCACATAAAAAGGTCTGAGAAGAAATAACAATACTTTTTATGATAATATGTATGCATGCTGCTACAAGGATTTAGAATTATTACATTTGACCAAAAAAAGAGCTGGCTGCCAAGACAAAGCTATAATATGCATCAGAGCTTTACAGAACCTTCTTCTGAACCTTTATTTCACCCACAGGATCCATCACTACCAAAAGAACAGTTAGGGTTACAGCTGTCTGACTTCAAAGAAACTTGTGCCTCACAAATGAAACTAGCTGCTGCTTGTTGCCCTGCAGATAAGGCATCCACAAAAATATTGTTGTATTCAGCATTTGCCAGTACATATTACATCCAAATCTTATATATATAGTGAATAAAATACCCCCTCTTGTAAAATATAATGATATTATAAGTTACCTCGGAGTTCCATGATGATATAAAAGTACGAGGCCGAAGGCTATGTTTTTATATAGGTCATGGAACTCTGAGGTAACTTCTAATATCCTCATATTTTGCAACAGTGGGTACTTTATTTATTATAATACACAAGTTTCAGTGAGTCATGTGACAGAAATCCGTTTATAAGGATATAAATTACAAGATATTCACTTTTGTATTATATAGACAGAAATGACATCACTACTTACCGATTATAACTAATGACATCAGCACTCACTGTTTATAAGGATATAATTTACAAGATATTCATGGCTTTTTTGTATTATATAGTGAATAAAGTACCCCTTTTGTAAAATATAAGGATATTATAAGTTACTGAGGAGTTTCATGACCATATAAAATCACGAGGCTGAAGGCCAAGTGTTTTTATACAGGTCATGGAACTCCGAGGTAACTTCGAATATCCTCATATTTTGCAACTGGGGGTACTTTATTTATTATAATACACAAGTTTCAGTGAGTCATGTGACAGAAATGACATCAGAGCTCACCGTTTATAACTGATGACATCAGAACTCACCGTTTAGAAGGATATCATTTACAAGATATTCATGGCTTTTGTGTATTATATACATATATATATATAGGTTGCAAATGAGGCGACTTCACACACCAGGATCGGTTTAAAGGCTTCCTGCCTGTGTTTATTTTCCCGCGGCTGCAGAAATTTCCCCTCGCAGGGGGAAGGTAACCGAAAAATAGCAGTTCAGAATAGGGATGCACCGAATCCAGGATTCGGTTCGCGATTCGGCCAGGATTCGGCCTTTTTCAGCAGGATTCGGATTCGGCCTAATCCTTCTGCCCGGCCGAACCGAATCCGAATCCTAATTTGCATATGTAAATTAGGGGCGGGGTGGGAAATCACGTGACTTTTTGTCACAAAACAAGGAAGTAAAAAATGTTTTCCCCTTCCCATCCCTAATTTGCATATGCAAATTAGGGTTCGGATTCAGTTCGCTATTCGGCCGAATCTTTTGCAAAGGATTCGGGGATTTGGCCGAATCCAAAAAAGTGGATTCGGTGCATCCCTAGTTCAGAAAAATCCAACCTTCTGGTTAACACAAAACAAATGCTATACTTTCTCTCCTGAAGCTGAGAACACCAGCAGTTTGTCTCACACACATTCAGCACTGCTGCTCAGCATCAGGTGTACTAAATAGGCCTAGGGCCTCTTGAAAACCTGGCCTACGGATTTGGGAATCCGCCCCACCCTACTCTTGCGGGTTCCCAGTAAGACCAGTCCCGGATCATCAAATACAAAAACCTTGCAGAGAGACATAGTGTTTCTCTAAGAGCACTACTGGTCTCACCTCAGTAACAATATCTGAGAATCCGTGGCCCAACATACATACCATCAATCACTTTTCCCCAGGAAACTGGGGACCTTTTTGTCACCATACCACATTTCCCCCCCCCTCTGCTCAAGCCCGTAGGGCTGAGCACAGTATGCCACCAATGCATATACCCTGGAGAGAGCATCTGCATTCCCTTGCATCTTTCCAGGTCTATGTTCTACTGAGAACTTGAAATTTTGAAGGGACAAGAACCATCTGGTGACCCTGGCGTTCTTTTCCCTATTTTGGGCCATCCATTTAAGTCATGGTCAGTGACAAGTTTGAACTGCCTCCCTAACAGATAGTATCTCAAGCTCTCCAGTGCCCACTTGATGGCCAGGCACTTTCTCTCTACAATGGCATACTTGCGTTCAGCGGGGGTTAGCTTCCTGCTTAGGTATGCTACTGGGTGTTCTTCCCCATTCCCAACCTCAGAGGCATCAGTCTGTACAAGAAACTCTTTCTTGAAGTCAGAAGCTATCAGCATAGGGTATCTGAACAGGGATGCCTTCAAGTTTAGAAAGGCTTCCTCTGCCTCTGGGGGCCATGTAACTGTTCCAGCTTTACTCCCTTTTGTGGGGACAAACCTCCTGTAATATCCCACTATCCGAAGAAAGGCCCTCACTTGCTTCTTGGATTTGGGCCGGGGCCACTCCTGAATTCCCTCAATTTTGGACACCTGTGGCTTGACTACCCCTCTTCCAATAACATACCCCAAATAGCGGGCCTCTTCTAACCCCATTGCACACTTTTTGGGATTTGCTGTCAGACCCACCTTCCGCTTGTACCCGGGGCAAATGACTTTTCCAGTCTGGGCTAAAGATAACCACATCGTCCAGGTAAGCTGAAGCATATCCTCGATGTGGTTTGAGAATGTCCATCATTCTCTGGATCGTGGCTGGGGCCCCATGTAAGCCAAACGGTAAGCGTTTATGTTGCCACTGCCCCTCCGGAGTGGAAAATGCAGTCTTCTCTTTGGCCCCTTCAGTGAGGGGTACCTGCCAATACCCCTTGGTATTGCGGGCCTGCCCTAGTCTTTCTATCAATTTGTCTACCCGGGGCATTGGATACGCATCAAACTTGCTAACCTCATTTAACTTTCTGAAGTCATTGCAAAATCGGATGATACCATCCGGTTTTGGGACAAGGACAATGGGGCTGGACCATTCACTATGGGACTCCTCAATTACATCCAGCTCCAACATCCTTCTAATCTCCTCTGTCACTGCCTGGCATCGTGCCTCGAGTATCCTATAAGGTTTGACATTGACTTTAACCCCAGGTCCAGTTTTAATGTCATGTTTAATAATATCAGTAAGCCCAGGCTGGTCTGAGAATATTTGTCTATTCTGGATCAGAAACTCTTTCATCTCCTGCTTCTGACTGTTAGTGAGGGTCTCAGCCACTTTTACCTCAGGCACCTGTGGGATTTCTACCTCTACAACTGCAGGACAGGCGGACAATGATTCCCTATCCTTCCAGGGCTTAATTAGGTTAACATCGTAGAGCTGCTCTTTTTTCCACTTGTGTGGTTGGGACACTTTATAATTAACGTCCCCTACGCGTTCTATAATCTCGTAGGGGCCTTGCCATTTGGCCAAGAACTTACTTTCCACCGTAAGAACCAGGACTAACACCCTGTCCCCAGGATGGAAAGTTCGGACATGAGCCGATCTATTATATATGCGGCTTTGAGCTTGCTGGGCCTGAAGCATATGTTCTCTCACAAGGGGCATTACCTTTGC
This sequence comes from Xenopus laevis, assembly GCF_017654675.1. Taxonomy (NCBI): domain Eukaryota; kingdom Metazoa; phylum Chordata; class Amphibia; order Anura; family Pipidae; genus Xenopus; species Xenopus laevis. Next base: position 66,910,167 of record NC_054373.1, read on the forward strand.
AAGACGGTCCTGCATGTCTGCAACATGCTCTACCACACTTTTGTGTGGGGGGGCTTCAGACTCCCATGTCTCCTTTGCCACATCCAACACCCCTCGTGGGTGGCGGCCATACAACAACTCAAAGGGTGAAAACCCTGTAGAGGCCTGTGGGACTTTTCTAATGGCAAACATGAGATATGGAAGTAAACAATCCCAGTTCCTTCCATCATTATCCACCACTTTTTTTAACATCCCCTTAAGGGTCTTCTTGAACCTTTCCACCAACAGGTCAGTTTGGGGATGATACACAGATGTACGTAACTGTTTTATTTGGAGAAACCTGCAAAATTCCTTCATCACCCTAAACATGAAGGGAGTCCCCTGATCTGTAAGGATCTCTTTCGGAATTCCTGTGTGGGTGAACATGTGGAACAGCTCTCAAGCTATGGTCTTTGAAGAGGTGTTCCTTAAGGGGACAGCCTCTGGATACCGAGTGGCGTAGTCCATGACTAGCAAAATATACTGATGCCCCCTAGCAGATTTTATTAGTGGCCCTACCAAGTCCATGGCAATACGATCAAATGGGATTTCGATTACAGGTAAGGGAACTAATGGGCTGCGAAAATGGGGCATTGGGGCTGAATTCTGACACTCTGGGCATGATTCACAATAGTTCTTTACATCTGCATGTACCCCCGGCCAAAAGAACCGCTGTAGCATTCGGTCTTTGGTTTTCTCATACGCTAGGTGGCCACCTAGTGGATGAGAATGGGCCAGATTGAGAACTGTTCTCCTATATGCCTGCGGGACCACTAGATGTTCCACAATCTCTCCTCGAACCTTATCCACATGGTAAAGCAAGTCATTTTGTACAGCAAGGTGGGGAAATACACAATCTACCCCAGGATTTTGGGGGTTCCCATTTTTAACTTTGACATTTTCCCAAGCTTTAGTGAGTGTCGGGTCCCTTAGATGGGCAGTTCCAAAGTTATCCCGGGAGACCTCTAACTCAGGCATGCTAGGTTCCTCAATGGTCTTCACAGTTACCTCAGATTCACCAGCTAATACACCTAAGGGAAACAACTCACTATCTTCCAACCCATCCTCGGTACCACTTACAATAACACCTGACATGGGTGGTTCTGTTTTCTCTCCCACAGACACTCTATTGTCCTTAACAGTTTCTATAGAAGTATCCAGTTCAATAGGGTGGGGTCTCACCTCACCATGCTCAAAACTTTACTCTGGAGCTTGCTCCTGGCACAGTTCTCGAAATAAGGGAAAGTCTCTGCCCAAAATTACACTATGCAAGAGTATGGGAGACACTACCACTTCATGGCACACAGCCCCTGCGGGGGTCACAAAAGTCACTAAGGTTGTGGGGTATTTCTTACAGTCCCCATGTACACACACCACTCCTACTTGACACTGGGTTAAAGGACAGTCCTTCAGGAGCTGTGTGTTTACCAGTGTGACTAAGCTACCTGTGTCTAATAGTGCATTCACAGTGCACTTACCAATCTGGACGACACAAGTTAGTACATCAGGATCCACAACGAGACCTGGTCGAGCGAACAGAGACAACTTCCCCTCCATTCCCCACTCCATGTGTTCTGGATCAGCTGGGCAGTTGGCGGCAATATGTCCCCACTCTCTGTACCTCCAGCACTGGGGAGCTCCTTGGGTCTGGCAGGGCTGTCTCCACGGGGTCTTCCTCTTGTCGAGTCTAGACCTGGGTTACCGGGGTTCTCTGGGCTGGGCTTTTCCGCTGTAGCTGACTTCTTGGATGGGACCACTGCAGGAGTCCTCTTCGTGGTGGGCACCGCCCGCGTAGTGAAGTCCTCCGTGGCAAGGTATCGCTCCACCAGTTCCACCAACTGGTCTGCTGTATTTGAGTCGGCTTGGCTTACCCACCGGCGTAATTCAGGTGGAAGCACTCTCAGGTATCGGTCCATTGTGACCCTTTCCACTATCTGAGGCGCGGAAAGCAAGTTCGCCTGCAGCCAGCGTTTCACAAGGTTAATGAGATCATACATCTGGGAATGGTTGATCCCTTAACCTTAAATTCCCAACTGTGGACCCGCTGTGCCCTCACAGAGGTGGTTACTCCCAGTCTCCGCAGGATTTCAGACTTCAGCTTGTCATAGTCCTTTGCGTCCTCGGAGGACAGGTCATAAAAAGCTTTCTGGGAATCCCCCACTAGTAGTGGTGCAACAATCATTGCCCATTGCTCCCTCAACCAGGCTTGCTGCTCCGCCGTCCTCTCAAAGGTACAGAGGAAGGCCTCCACATCATCCTGCCCAGTCATTCTCCGCAGGAGGTGGCTGCCTGGGATGGAGCGTGGCACTCCGGGGACTAGGGCAGCATCCCCAGAGACCCTGGCTGTCAGTTCTTTTACCACCTCAATTTGCAGCTGCCGATCTTTCTCTGCAGCCTGCGCCAGGGCCATGATCTGGGCCTCCAACAGACTATTTGCCTCCTGCTGGGTGGCGTTAAACTGCTGCTGTAGCAACTGGCTCTCCTGGTGGGCCTTCTGTAAGGTTGCAGTGCACTGGAGCAAAGCCTTGAGGATATCCTCCATTTCACAACTTTTAAGTGTACTGTCTCTTTAAATCTCACTTATAAGCTATACAGTCCGCACAATACCCGCAGGAGACTTACTGTGGTTAGGCTGCCTGCATCCGAAACACCAATTGTGGGGGTTCACAGCAAAGCTGCTTCATTCATTATATGTTCTATAACATACTAAAAGTTAACTTTAAGGTGAACCAACCCCTTTAAAGTTAATATCAGATGTAGCTGAAAAAATTTACACCCCCACCTCCTGTTTCTCTTTCTGATTTCACAATGCAGAAGTGCAGGTACAACAGCTGTTCCACATCAAAATATTAAGGGTGTAAAAACACTCAAAACTGTGCATTGTTCAACATGAAAAGACACAATATTTATGTTTATAATGGCCCAAAAAAAGACAGGGTAAAAGTAAAACACATAATATAGCAGAATAAATTGAATGCTAATTTTACATACAGTCGCCTCACACACCAGTTTCATGTACAAGTCCCAATGCACATAAATGGTCACTAATCTACAAATTAGGTATTTTTAGCAGACATAGGATCAGGACAGCAGTCATATATTTAGTCAAAATTGCAAATGTTGATAAAGAAAAAAACAGCTAATGAAACACAGGAAGCCTGTCATTGAGACGTAGCACTGTATTACACAATGGGATAGAGTAACACCACTATCTTAGTACAGACTCACAATGCTCTTATACAAGAACCTTCCAACTTATATCAAATAGCAATACACACTTTCACACTGACTAAAGGTGCTAACTACATTCTTAGCTTGAATTAATTCCATAAGGATAGCACTCTACATGTCCAATTCTACATTTGTTATGATAAATGCAATGTTACAGTGGTTTTCGATTACAGGTTTCTAAGGTTGAAGAACTATAGAAAGAAAATTAACATATAGGTCTCTGTATATCACTTCCTTCACTTTGATATAGTAATCAGCGCCTTTATCTTTGGGTATTACATCAGAGGAGAAACATTTTATCAGAGATGTGGGAACATAGACTCTAAAAACTAGAACTCTTGGCAATAAGTATAATAAGGGTTGCAAGGGACTCTGGGTAGATGTGCTTATATTAGACCCTGTTTCAACAGAAGTCATCATGGCTCAAAATTACTTGTATTCGCTCCATTAAACACCATGAAAGCCAGTTCAGGGTTAAGAAAGATTCATCAGTAGCAACACAAGTGGATTTATAATGACACTCATTTTAGGGCTGCTCATCTACTTTTCTTTGCATCAAACCAAAGCATGGGTGTCACAGTCAGGGAAAATGCACATTCGTTTATATTTACCCCTGGACTGTAAATGCCTTAAAGGAGAAGGAAACCTAGTCAGCGCAAAAACCCTCCCGTGTGTTGCCCACCCTCCCTCCTCCCCACTGGCCTACCCGTCCCGCTGGGCAAATGCCCCTAACTTGTTACTTACCCTTCTGCGCAGGTCCAGTCTATGGAGTTCACTGACGCCATCTTCTTCCACGCAATCTTCTTCCTGCTTTGACCGGCGCATGCACAGTAGGAGCATTTTGCCGGTACGATCTACTGCGCATGCGCCAAAAGTCACAAAGTGAAATCGTAAAACTTTGTGACTTTTGGCGCATGCGCAGTAGATACGTACCGGCGAAATGCTCCTACTGCGCATGAGCCAAAACGTCGGTCAAAGCAGGAAGAAGATCGCGTGGAAGAAGATGGTGCCTATGAACTCCGTGGACTGGACCTGCGCAGAAGGGTAAGTAACAAGTTAGGGGCATTTGCCCAGCGGGACAGGTAGGCCAGGGGGGAGGAGGGAGAGTGGGCAACACACGGGAGGGGGGGAGGGTTTTTGCGCCGACTGGGTTTCCTTCTCCTTTAATCTCAGACTAACATACCAAAACATTACCTTACTTGCTAAACATCCTCAGGTTGAGTAGTCTTTATCACTGCATCTGCCTTCTCTTCTACCGTTCCTTCAGTTCCTAATGTGTACACAGGCCTGTCCTCTTCTTGGTGCTGATTGGTCTATTTTGCAGTCTGTTCTGAGAGGTGTGCTCTGATTGGAGAAGTTTCAAGGGGAAAGCTCCAATCGGAGTGTAACTGATTTTCTACAGCAGAGACGCAGGGCAGGAGTTTTCCCCGTGTTTAAACAGTGGCATTCAGTAAGGGAGATTAGTTTTTCCCTTTTCTTTGAGGTGTCAGGCAGGTTTGGGGAGGCTTAGCCCTGAGGATGGCCCGAGTTATGGCGCCGAAACGTCGAAAATAAAATACAAGTTTCTTCACACTTGAAAAGTCCTTGGAGTGCGGTCTGTTTTTGATACTTTTTTTGATACTTTGAATGATTATTTTGACCAGCACCCAGGCAATGCGTTAGGCAGTTGTGAGTGCACCAGGTCGGACTTACTTTATATATATATATATATATATATATATATATATATATATATATATATATATATATATATATATATATATATCTTATAACATATAATAAAAACAATCTGGATGGCAGTCAAGAGACTCAGACTTGTAACTGGGGACCCATAGCTGTGGCACCTGGCCAAGCCTTCAAAGTATTACAAGCTAAAATAACACACAAATAAATATTTAGAATGTCAGGTTAATGGGAGCCTTCGTAGGAATATGACAAACAAGGGAAAGTTGTGCTCACCACTGATTTTTAAAACCATTAGGCGGGGGTGCAATGAGGCTGTGACCACAAAATACATATAGACAAATACAAGAGGTCCTCTGCACTCAACCCATTATCAATATATTTAAGACAGAGACATTTTGTGCATACTGTTACTGAAAAATGCCTTACCCTTTAAGCAAAACAGGGATTGTTTGTCCATATTTTGCAACATATTTAAGCTGGCCAACTACGTCAAAGTCATCCCATATCTGGTCAGTCCTACGCTCAATTTTCATCTGATTCATTAAGAATTCTATCGCTTCATTATACGTTTTTGCTTAAAGGGTAAGGCATTTTTCAGTAGCAGTATGCACAAAATGTCTCTGTGGTTTATTAAGAAGTACCTGGATGGGATCTTTCCGAAGTCTAATCCCCGTGATTGAGTCAATTAAAGTAAATACTCTGGACCAGAGTCTTGCAGCTTCCTTGCATTCCCACCAGGTGTGTAACATTGTCCCTCTATTCCCACAATTTCTGAAACAGAGAGGGCTACAGTTTGGGTAATATGTATTCAATTTGGCAGGGACCAAATACCATCTACTCACTACTTTATATAAAGTTTCCTGTGCCAAAATGTTAACAGAACTCTTAGCAGTATTTATCCAGATTTGCTGCCAGTCTTCCTCGTTTATGATGGTATTGAAGTCTTTTTCCCATTGCTTGGTATAAGAAGGAGGGGAAGAGTTAGACAGTTTTACTATTTCCTTATACAATATTGAAATCACTCCATTACTACATGGAAACTTCAAACATACATGTTCCCAAGGGGTTAAAGTTCCTATATTGGTAGAGTTTCTAAGCACATCCTTAAGGTAATGATAAATTTGCATATACCGAAAATATTTATTTTCCGGGATGTTACTCTGTTCTTTAAGTGAGTACCATTTTTTTAATACCTTGGAGTCCTATAAATTGGTGTATAAAGCTCAAGTTATGATCCTGCCACCATTTAAAGTCACAGCGTTGTAAGCCCGGGGGGGGGGGGGGGGAAACAGGGTTGCCACATATGGGCATAGTAGGAGAATAAGAGGAAATCAAATCTATTTTTTTCCGAACCTGGTCCCACACTGCTAATGCCATTTTCACAATTGCGGTAGTAGACTTTCCTTCTCTTTTAAAGGACCAGTAACATCAAATTTTTTTTTACAAAAATTCATTAGTAAACATCAAAAAATAAACACCAATACAAATTAAACTTTTAAATTGTAAAGCCTTTATTAAAAAATAACTCACTGAAACTCCACTTCCGTTCTTCTGGAGAAAAGGCGAAAGGGCGACCATCCATTCTGCAGCAGTTGATTTCTCCTCCCTGGCTATCTTTCCCGGCCGCTCTGCTCTGCAGGCAAGATGGGGCAGCACTTCTAAGCGATACACAGACATGTATCCTCCAGCCGACGTCGCCATTGCCTGCCAGTTGCTCCACACCACTTCACAGTATTGCTCCTCCGTCTCACCCTGACTTTTTTTTCCCCGCACCTTGCAGCTTCTTGCCTTGCTTCTCAACAAGTTGCGCACACCCGTGTCAGTAGATGCTGTGCGCAATGCTGTGCGTGCTCGCACCATGACTAGTGCGTGTTCCAAGTTCTGACTCTTGCCAATCATACCTGGCATCTTTGCGTTTTGTTAGGGGTGGGAGATATTAATTCAGAGGCAAATTCGCAGAAAGTACAGAGGTAGAAATGTATTTGTACTGAAAGCGCAGTTCCCTCAGCACAACATAGCGCTCAATACAGTGCAGTTACACTAATGCGCTTTCATTTTCTTCCCGCACCCCCAGCCCCCGCACTGCGCTGCCCCACTGGAGCAGTGTAGGTAGCGTGGGGAGAAGAAGGCAAAGCTGGCAATTAGCAACAAGGATTTTTCACTTCAGCGGCCTCTGCGGGCAGACGAGCAAATGTCAGGGCGGCAGGTGCAGGGCATGACTGCAGCTCTCCCCTGGAGGCGGAGCCGGGCTGGTCGAGCAGCAAGGCAAGAAGCTGCAAGGTGCGGGGGAAAAAAAAAGTCAGGGTGAGACGGAGGAGCAATACTGTGAAGTGGTGTGGAGCAACTGGCAGGCAATGGCGACGTCGGCTGAAGGATACATGTCTGTGTATCGCTTAGAAGTGCTGCCCTATCTTGCCTGCAGAGCGGCCAGGAGAGATAGCCAGGGAGGAGAAATCAACTGCTGCAGAATGGATGGTCGCCCTTTCGCCTTTTCTACAGAAGAACGGAAGTGGAGTTTCAGTAAGTTATTTTTTAATAAAGGCTTTACAATTTAAAAGTTTAATTTGTGTTGGTGTTTATTTTTTGATGTTTACTAATGAATTTTTGTAAAAAAAAATTTGATGTTACTGGTCCTTTAAGCACATGCATTAATAAATCAGCTCAGTCTCTCTTAATAAAATCAATAAGCATATATGGAAGTTGGAGGAAAGGCTGGAATTTAAATGTCTGCTATGCCTATGACTTCGTTAATTCTTAAGTGATTTCTGTCATGTTTTCAAAAAGAAATGCTAGAAGTCAGGTAGCTACTCATATTCCTATGAAAGCTCTCACTAACCTGACATTCTAAATATTTTGGTGCAGTTTTCTGCTGATAGGAGCACTGGCCCGAAGTGTCAGGTAAGTAAATACAATTTAACTTTTGGTGCCCCAAGTATAAAATTACTTTCCCTCTCCTCTAACATTGGCAAAATATTAACATGAAAATTAATATAGAATGATATAATCAGCAGCTTCCCATAATTCAATTTTTCCAATACAAATTATATGAGATGGCGGGTGTTTTTATTTATCTTTGTTGCAGATGCAGAATATATTTCAGAGTTAAACTCCTTTCCATCTGCTTTCCCTGCCATATGCAAATATAATCACATGTAATGACAGCATGTTTGGGAAGGACTCCATCTGGTCTCCCAGCTATACGTGTTTGTGTCCAGATTTTATACACCTGGGCTCCAAGATCTGTTTCCCAAAATCTTCAGTTCAATGAACAGACTGTAATTGCGACAAGTACTTGGCTTGGAGTGTATATGAAATATGAGGTATAAATTCCACAGTACTAGAATATGACCAGACTCATTAGATATACTGGATCCCCATGTTTAATCATCCTTTAGCTGCACACAATTGACCTCGCCATACACTATGAAGTATGTTACAGTCTGGACATCTCCAATCTATATTAATCACAAACATATATGACTAGAGACAGGAATGGGAGACTGCATTTCTGTAATTCAGAGCCACTGGATAACTGGTTTCTGGATAATGGATCCCATATCTGTACTCTTATTTGAGGTAAAGGATATGAGAGGAGTCTGTACTAGGGTAGTGCAATGCTGGGTTCTACTACTGAAGAATGATAAATACACAGAAAAATATGTCATACATTCTGTTAAACTGCATACTTATTAACATGCATTGCACAATGCATAACCCATACATCAGCCTATACAGTCATATGCAGACCTCAGTAACATCCCAATGACAAATTGATCTCTTTCCTTTACCATAGGGTTGTGTTTTATTTACATTTTATTGCTGTTCACATGATGAAAACAAGTGAACAATCACCAGAAATCACTGCTCCAAATGTGAAATGGTGCACTACTGGAATTTATATTTGCATAGGTCGGATATTCATGTTTAAAGAATTTCAGCACAATAAAACAAAGGGTTACAGCTTATGTTCTCTATTGATCTTATTCCCAGTACAGGCTGGTAGCACTTTTAAAGGTCAAGCACATGCATGAGCAAAGAAACACTATATTACTCTTTAAAAAAGGAAATGTAGCTGTGATATGTAAATATCATTATCCCGCAGTTATCCCAAATTCATTTATTAACACCAAACATGAAAAAAGTTAGGGGCAGATTTATCAAAATCAAAATGTGAGTTTAGAGCTTAATAAATCAAAACTCACTCACGGTCTATTGATTCCTATGGGAACCATGTTTATCAAATGGTGAGTTCTAACGTTCACCCATTGATAAATAAAATTCTAAACATCCCATAGGAATGAACAGAACGTGGGTGAGTTTTTATTTATGAAGCGCTTATATCAACAGTAAAACAATGAAGGTTGAGAAAGTGGCTCCATTAAAAAAATGGAAAAATGTTGATTATAAAATCATATGTGCTTAATTAGTTATTTTCTTTAATGTATGCAATAGAGGATATAGTGTTAGTGTTTAGAGTTAGTGGCTCTGCTCAATCAAGATAGTGACTGACACAGGTTATAAAACTTTAATGTTTATGCAAAGTTAACGTGGACAATGCCCCAGGCCTGATGAAATAGACCCTCTAGTATGTAGAGAGTTTAGATCACTTTTAGCCATGCCACTTTATTCTCAGACTCACTTTTCTCTGGAATGGTATGGATTGGAGGAAAGCTGATGTAATTCCAGTTTTCAAAAAGGGATTTCAATCTTGATCTAGCAATTATAGGCAGGGCCGGATTCCCTTATCATGCCCCCCTAGGCCGCGCCTCTTTTTCTTGCGGTCTTAGCTCCCCTGGGCCGCGTGGTCCTAGTGCTGGCACAGCCCACACCTCGCAAGCGCACACGAGCAAACACAGGAGCACTGGGGAGCTGCATGTCCCCAGTGCTCCACAAAAGGCGGCTGGGCGCCTTTACCAAACAAATGTCTATTCTTCTTGGTAATGTTTTTGTAAATTTATAGATAAATGGTGTAAGGATCATGTACAGAGGGTGGTTGTTAATCGTACATTTTCTAAAGGGAGTAAGGTTCAAGTTTCTGTATTGCATCCACTTTTATTTAATTTGTTCATAGATTACTTTTTAGCAAGGGAGAAAATATAGGGTTACAAAAATGATCTCTTTGCTCAAAGTTTATCCAGAGATTTAGTGCAGCACAAGGTGGCCAAATCAAGCAATGATCCATTCATTTGACAATTCTTAATCATAATCAATTCATAAATATATTATACATAAATAAATACTTGAAAATCCACTGAAATGTCTGCAGATCCAACTCACTTTATAGTTAATTGACAAAAAAACCCTGTTCATATATAATACATTATTCCAATAGATAATATTAGATAGTATTATTAATAATGCATTGAAAAAAGTAGAGTGAAAAAAAGCCACGGTTCACAGAATCATATATTTGTCCCAGATGGAGGTAGACAGAGTGGAGATAATTGTCCACTAATATAGTGAAGATTGTCCACTACTATAGACATTGAAATATATATTATTTGTAAACCAGCTTAACATATGCCCTAAAAACTTCCATATTTCACTGAAAATTTGTATGGTGGTCAATACAGCTATGGGATCTGTTTCCAGAAAGCTACTGGAAGGTCAACTCCCATAGATGGGAGGCCCATTTATTGAAGTTCAAATTTTAGTGGTATTAGAGCTTTTTGAAACTATGATTAAACTCTATTTCTCTAAAACCACAAAAGCCATGAATTTATTAAAAGATTTGATTATGAAGATATTGTGGTTTGTGCTGGTTTTAGCTTGATAATCTGAAAAATGTGTGTTTTTTGGGCAAAAACACAAAAAATTTTGCGATTCTGAAAAAAAGTCAGAGAAAAACTGATGATTCAGATGACTCTTTGGCAAATGGGTCCCCTATATATGTTAAAGGGATTCTGTAATGATTTTTATGGTTATAGTTTTTATTACTAAATTGTACAATGCAAACAATTAATTCAACCATTTCATATTTCATTCTTGAACATATAAATGTATTTTTTGGTTGTAATATTGGTGTGCAGGCAGCCTAAACCTGTGCTTTCAGAAAAAGCTTATCTTTCAGCTATTTTTCTTCTACTCAAAGTTATTTCTCAAGTCACAGCTCAACTTTTTTTCTATTACTCCTACTTGGATGCTATCCTCATATTTCCCAGTAGGTAAAGCAATTTTTAGCATGCAAATAATTTCTGATTTCATTTCAAGGTAACCTGCTTTTTGGGAGAGTAAAGGCAGGGTTGGACTGTGCCAGCAGGACACCGGGAAAAAACCCAGTGGGCCCCCGCTGGGCCAGACCTCCTCCCCTGATTTGCCGGGCCCCAGAAAAAACAAACTGCTCCGGGATTTGCACATGCGTGCCGGTGTTTGAGCATGCACACGGGGGGCCTGGAGTTTGCGCCGGCGTTTGAGCATACACATGGGGGGGCCGGAGTTTGCACATTCACATGCGGGCCCCCAGGGTTTGGAACCTGGTGGGCCCCTGATGGCCAGTCGGACCTTGAGTACAGGGGTCTGTGGTATTAAAAATCATTTTCTCTCACTTTATTAAAATTATTTGGGACTAAAGTTTCAAAATCTGCATATACCTGCATCCGGGCAGACACAATAGTTCTGCGTTCTAGCGTTCCTCTGCTTGTACCTACACACGGGCCGACGCAATGGTTCCAGGTGCAGACAAGATAAGGAGTAGATTGCTGCATAGGGATTGATTGTCAGCCTGCCTTTTTCAGCAGACTGATCTCAGCCCTATGTGGCATCAGCCTAAGAGGGACTGAAGTTTAGCAGAGAATGAGTCACATGGCTAAGGGCACTTGGGAAAGTAACAAAATAGCTTTATGTCAACATACAAAATTAAATATATACATTTGTGTGCTCTTTTAAAAAACATATTTCAATACAGGATTCTGTAGGAGTGCTTTTAATGAATGCATTTTGTAAAAAAAACTGTTTTACCATGACTAGTGATGAGCGAATAAATTCGGCAGACAATAATTTGCCACAAATTTTTTGCCACAAGTGAATTAAATTGCGGTAGTACAATTTTTCAGCGAGTTGCCACAAATTTGCTTATCACTACCCATGACACAATCCCTTTAAGGATATTATTTTACAATATATGCTTTTAATGAGTAAAACAAGTAATATGCAGTAAAACAGTTAATGGTGAGATGTGACGTCAGAGGTTGAGATGTCAGTTTTGTTTAAGTTCTGAGTCTGTGCAAAATATATGCCTTTGAATACAAGTCATTAGGGAGTTATTTATCAAAGGTTGAATTTTAGAGTTCTATGAGCTTTTTTAACCTAGCGTAAACTCGAAGCGTAATGAATTCACAACTCGAACGGTTTCTAATTTATGAAAAAATTTATAGAAAAAAAACAGAATCAGCAAGCTTGGCTTTAACAACCCGAAAACTAAAATTAATCAAGTTTTCTGCGTATTTTCGGATTCAAGCTATTGTCAGGGTCGGGGTATAATAAATCTAAAAAAAAATAGTTTTTTAAACCCAAAAAATCGATTTTTGACTCAAAAATAACCTTGAAAACTCATTTTTTTGTGGAAAACACAACTGGAACCATAATAAATCTACCCCTTTATGTGGAATAAATTTTACTTTTAACTGCTATATGTAGAGCATTGGTGTGCATGTCTATTTGGTGCCGATTGTTCGCAAAGTAACATTCCATACATTATTTGGGTCCCCTGGTTAAATAATGCTGTACAGAGAAATACCAGACCATGAATATATTCCCTGTTACTTGTCAAATTTCACTGTTACTTGTCAAACATTACAATTTTCACTGCTATTGTTTTGCTATTAATCTGGAGTTATACTGGTTGAGTGAACATACTGTTAATTAAATGTAACATGTTTCTGGATATGATTAATAATATCACTCTCTACATCATACTAAAAGTTAATTTAAAGGTGAACACCCCCTTTAATCAATGTGATATGTAAAGAAATGACCAAGTGTTAGCAACTTAGCATATTATGAAGTTGCATTAGGTCAATTAGGTATAAATACTTGGCAAAAGAAAGGCAGCATCATTAACTCACCCATGACATGTGGAGGCCTATTTATCAGGGATGGGCGAATTTGACCTGTTTCATTTCGCCAAAAATTCGCCGCCGGCGAAATGTCGCAGACGCCCATTAAAGTCTATGGGCGTCCAAAAAAATTTGTCGAGCATCTTTTTTTTTTTGACGCACGTCTCCATACAAGTCTATGGGCGTCATTTTTTCGGCGAAACGAGGCGAAAAAATTCGACCATCCCTACTATTTATTAATGTCTGAATTGTAGTGGTTTCAGAGGTTTACTAAAATTCAGAATTCAGAAAAATCTTTGATCGACCGATTAAATCCTTCGAATTGAACGATTCAAAGGATTTTAATCCATCTATCGAACAACTTTCCTTCGATCAGAGATTGCTTAGAAAGCTTATGGGGAAGGGATAGGGATAGGCTAACATTGGTGCACGGTAGGTTTTAGGTGGCGAAGTAGGTAGTCAAAGTTTTTTTAAAAGAGACAGTACTTTGACTATCGAATGGTCGAATAGTCGAACGATTTTTGGTTCAAATCGTTCGATTCGAAGTCGTAGTCGAAGGTCGAAGTAGCCAATTCGATGTTCGAAGTAGCCAAAAAAAACCTTCGAAATTCTACGTTTTTTTCATTCTAATCTTTCACTCGAGCTTAGTAAATGTGCCCCCCAGTGTCAACGTTTTTTTTTTTTGAGGTGTATTTCCCCTCTTATTGGTGACATGCAAAGTTTTTCCAATTTTCACCACCGTTTGGCTGGATTGCCTACTTACAAACTGTAGGTATAATATATGGCTCGTAGTATTTAGCAGGGCTCTCTAACAGAGAGACCTGCTGACAGGAGAAGGAGGTCCGTCCCTGGACCTCTCCCATTGACATATACATAAATTTGGCAGATTTTAGGTGGCAAATAGTCAAATTTGAGTAATTAAAGGGCCAGAGTGTGATAAATCTCGAAATTCAAATTAAAACTAGAAACGAGTTTGGATAATTCACAATTCAAATTTGAGAGTTTTGACCATAAAAAAATATAAAAAATTCTAATTCTAATTTTCAATTCGACCATTAATAAATGTACCCCATCATGTCTCTCTACATGCAGGATATGTCCTAAAGGCAGTTATTTTGTTAGATTTTGTTTGTACTGGAACCAGTTATTCGAGTAAGCTCTAATTCATCTACTATGAAGGGAAATATTGGATCTAACTGTCAATGAACATCTGACACTCAACTGCTGCAAGAAGACAGAATGAAGAGAAACAGATGCTGAGAGAGGGATAGTGAAAATAAACTTGATTATTTCAGAAATTTTTCTTTGCAGAATATTTAATTGATTGTATTTAGAAAGTTTCTTAATTCAGTATGATGAAGCTTATATTAAACTTTAATTTTCGTGATAGTTCCCCTTTAAGTGTAAAAACCGTAAATAACTCTGCCCTGATCCTATTGGACCTATTTTTTAACCATATTTTTTTGCTAGTAATTGTCCGAACCACTCGAATCTTTCGAGATTTTGAGGTACAGGCATGGGACCTATTATCCAAAATGCTCAGAACCTGGGGTTTTCTTGATAACAGATGTTTCTGTAATTTAGATTTTCATACCTTAAGTCTACTAGAAAATCATGTTAAATCATGTTCTGTAATGGTTTTATTTTGACTCAAGCAATCATAAACTAGCCCCTTATTGAATGCATAGGATTTATTTGGAATATTTTATGCTTGGAAGTGATTTTTATATACAAATCAAAGGGACAGTTTTCAGAAGTATATAGGAAGTCAGTAATACAAGTATATGCCACAAAGGAACAAATCAGATTTTTAAAATGAGGGGAATAAAAAGTGTTCAATTATACCTGAGACAAATATGAATTATTATGTACTGTAATTTTGGAAATAATCAAACATAAATTACTTACTGAAAAAGTAAAGAAAAATTAACTGCTTTCTGTGCTTCAGTGAGGTAGTGCATTTTTTTGTACACCTGTGACCGTTTGGCAGATATTTTAACGAAACAATGCAAAAGCACTTGTCTCAAAAAACAAAGAGCGTTCACCCTTCACCTGAAAGTAGCAGCACCAGCAGATTCCTTTCAAGTAAATGCCAGGCTGCATAGCCACGCTTGGGAGCTTCCTCTCTGTCTAGAAAGCCCTGATATAGAATACACCCCATGTGCCTGTACCCGGGCACATGTACCCTGGGCTTAAGAAGATAAAAAGCCACCAATCTTTGAAAATAAAGATAGGAAATCTGAACTTCTAGGGGATTATTTATTAAAATCTGAATGTTAACATCTAGAAAAAATTTTAAAGGTAAAAAAATACTTTCATTTTTATTATACCCTGATGCTGCAAAAAGCCCCAATTCAAAAATCCGCCATCTCAGACCTGTCGAGGTAATGTATAAGTCAATAGACACCTATATCAATTTGAAGTTTTCGTGGTCTGCCGTGGTGTAGCCCGAAAATCCAACTTTTTCTGGATTTTCAGACAAAAACTTGAAAAAATTGAGCAATTCGGGGAGAAAGCCAGAAAAATGTGAGCAATATCGGGAAAAAGCCAAAGAAAATAGAGCAATTTTTTTCACTTGATTTTATTGAGTTTTTCCGCAATCCGAGTTTTTTTTATTAATAAATAAGCTAAAATCAGGCATGGGATATTGGTTGTATTTTTTTAAATAAATTATAAGAGATAAATTTGGATTATTATAAATAACCCCCCTAATGTGGCCTAAAATAACACTATTATGAGAAATAGCAATAGCTGCCTAATAACCGCTTGTTCTAGTTTTGCTGCTCCCAGTGGTGTCTTCAATGAAATATGGTTTTTTTATGCTTCTTGTTATTAGCCTATTTAGTATACTGTGTTCATTCACTGTTAATTCAGACTGTAATACTGCATGTTATGCTATACTCAGAAGAGAGGCATACTGTACTCATGTATCTTTATACTGCTGATGCTGAGGTATGGGAAATAGACTACTTTACGAATGCAAGTGCAGTGTGCAAAATACAATTCCAGGAGCAAGATGCCAGGTTTTTTTTAATTACAATGCAGCATTTTTCCATTTGATTGCATCATTTCTGCTGCTTAGCGTCAAAATGTCACCTGAGCATTACGTGTAAATATATTGCTTCTCTTGACGCTAGAGCAGGTTTCCCACAGTGACCAAAATCAATAGGATTGACCAATAAACACCAGCCAAGGCTGGGGCCAGTATTACAAGTGCTGGTCATAATACAAGATGGTTTATAATGCAATTGTGCTGGGGATTTCTTTATTGAAAAGTATATGGGGGTAACGTGTCACTGGAAAGAAATTGCTTCTTTTATCTTTTATTGTCCTTTCCTATTAATAACTTTGACAACAACTATATTTTTTAACTGGCTGGGTTGTAAAAAGAGTGTGCTCAAATGTGCAACACAACTGATAGAAAGGAAGCAAATAAGTATTGGGAAAAGGCTTTCCAGTTTTCTCTGCACAACAGAAATTACAAAAATTCCTAGGACTACTTTTTCTCCTCATTCAGTTGGGCTTATGTAGTAAAGCCTCATAAGGTGCATAAAGATTATCTGAACTTCCAGATATAAACAGGGTCTGACTGGGCCGGCGGGACACCGGGAAAAAACCTGGTGGACCTGACCAGCCCAGACCCAATCCCCACAGCCAGCAGCACCTGTGCTTCCTGACCTCCCCCACTGGTGGTCGCAAGAAGAAATGTATAAGTTCACGTTGACGGGGGGAGGGAAGGGGAACAAGAAAGTTTTACGTATGGGGCAGGCAGATTTTCAGGGGTGGCGGACCCCCAAGGTGATTTTTGGCTGGTGTCCTCTGGTATTATCGACTGGGCTGGGGGCAGGTGGCCCCGAAGTGGCAGCTCCGGTAAACCAAGACCCCCCCCATGCACTGAAGGCTGAAGGAAACCATGATAAATCTTTTCTAAGATCGCTTATGGAGAAAGTGTAATGTAAGCTCCTCCCTCACATTGTTCCATTGTGATGAATTCTGGGAATTGAATTCCATTCTATTGTGGTTAATGAAGAGAGTCTGTTGAAACGGAGGGACTTCAAGTCCCAGAATCCATCACTTCACAGTGGAACAAGGTGTGGGAAGGGTTGGATTACAGATAAGCATATTTATTTTTTTACTCTAAGGGACCAGGTATGTCTGTGTAAAAATAAAATACATTTATATTTATATCTGGAAATTCAATGTTTATATACCTTTTCTACATAAGCCCAATTAAATGAGCTTATGTAAAAAAGTAGGGAGTATATTTTCCCTTTAAAGGAGAATTCAACAAAAAAACCTGTAGCCCCCACCCCACGTAGACCCCAGCCTAACTGACCCAGAAGATGGCTGCGTGTAACTACAATGCCACAATCTGCGCCGAGGGGTAAGTATAAAGTATGGGGCATTTTCCCGGGGGGGGGGCAGTTAGGCTGGGGGGAGGAGGGAAGGGGTCTATGTGGGGTGGGGGTACAGCTTTTTTTGTTAAAGGGTTGAATTCTCCTTTAAGCACTGGTTGAGTTACAACTCTCTGCATCCATTCTCTGCACCCACAGCGTCATACATATTTCTATTCCATAGACCAATATTTCCTGTATTGCACAGTAACTTCTAGCTTGCAATTGTATCAGGAGATGTATGACTTAGTACTTCAGCTATAACCAGCTAAATATATCTCACAAAACAAAATTATTAATGTTTAAACTATGCTTTCCTCAAGCTTTGAAAAGCACCATTAATAATAATTATAATACCAATGAGAAAAGCAAATTCTGTATTCCAGGATGCATTGAAACTTTAATGTCATATGCCATAATGTTTTGACATGACACTAAAGCCAGCAGACTGTGTAGCTATTTTTCCTGAAAGGCTATATAAATTCTTATTATGGTCTAGGATGGCTGTACCTCATATGCCCAGCTTCCATTTGACACGTAAGACCCTTAAAAAGGTATACCCCTCTGTCTTTAGTTCGGGGGTTGGGAAGATGACATCAGGGTTGGGACAATGACATACGAGGCAGGTCAATGACATGGTGGGCTGGAATTGGCTCTATTTGGAATAATATTATCAAATTTTGTCCAGGTTTTAGAGATCAGAATTTTGAACAAGTGTAAAAAACAAGCTGTCCGGTTCAGGAGGCAACCCTTGTGAAGTGGATAATTAGATTACCAGATCACAGATAATCCCAAAGCATAATGGACTCCTGCTAATAAAACAGTCACAACAAAGAAAAACGAGATTGGGTTGTGTAATAGTAATCTAATTATCTGCCTTTTTAGGGCCAAACATGGAGTAGTTCTGATTGCCCTTTGCCCTCTGTAGCTCGAGAAATGTTCAGTACAAGATCTATTCATGAAACTCATGCTGAACAATATATACTGCCCCTGTAATATTCCCCCAGAATTTCTCGGGCAAGACCCTGCTTTACTGTACTCTTGATTGAATGCATTAGCTGTGTATGCTTTATATACTTTGCACTGGGTTAATGCACCACTAGAAATAAAGGAGTCACTGAAACCTGGAAAGTAAGTGGTGGCAGATTGGGGGGGGCTATCTGGGGTTAACAGGAATTTAAAAATAATTTCTTTATATTATTATTATTATTATTATTGTTATTATTAAATTATGTCAAATGTGATAAGGTTAATAGTATAATAGTAATCATATTGACTGGAATCAATGACACTGAGATATTTCCTGTGGCATACAAGTCAATAAAGAGATCAATATAACTGTTTGCATGCTTTGGGATTACTGCAATCTTGCTAATATCATCTAGGTATAATGTCACTGCACTAATGTATATGGTTCAAAAGTATCAATCACTGTGGCTCAAATATAAAAGTGTAGTTGGGAGAGTACCTCTCTCCACTGCCCACTGTGACATTTGTCTTATTTGTGTTCATTCTAAATAAGTGTGCACCAGATATGAAGCATACTATATACTGTATGCAAATATGTATATGGGTGTTAATGTGATTGATAGATATATATATATACATTTTAATATCTAGGGGCAAATTTACTTAAGGTCGAATATCGAGGGTTAATTAACCCTCGATTTTCAACTGTCGAAGTTAAATCCTTCGACTTCGAATATCGTTCGATTCGAAGGATTTTAATTTTGTTTGACCAAAAAAAGATAGCTAACCCTATGGGGACCTTCCCCTAGTCTAACATTGACTTCGGTAGCTTTTAGGTGGCGAGCTAGGGGGTCGAATTTTTTTTTTTTTAAAGAGACAGTACTTCGACTATCGAATGGTCGAATAGTGGAACGATTTTTAGTTCGAATCATTCGATTCGAAGTCAAAGTCGTAGTCGAAGGTGGAAGTAGCCCATTCGATGGTCGAAGTAGCCAAAAAAAATATTCGAAATTCAACGTTTTTTTTCCTCTATTCCTTCACTCGAGCTAAGTAAATGGGCCCCCTAGTGTAAATGGCCACTGGTATTAAAGCATGATTCAAGGCTTTTGTCCATTGCCATTTTCCAAATGAAAAATGTAGTGTCAAAAAGTTAAAAAGCCATTGCCCTATTTTTTATATGATTGAAAAACCTATACCACATTTAAACTGTTATAATTTAATTTGACAAAATAGTGTGATCCACAAATAGTACTAAGAAAGAAGAAAAAGTGGTGCATAGAATGACAAAATAAACATAATTTAGTTCATAGATTAACAAGTAGTAATAGAACATGACTTTTAACGGTACATGCCATGAGCAACATCCCATACATGCCTTTAAAACCTTTTAAATACAAAGGATAAAAGTTGTCACAATGAAAAACTAAAACTAACGCTTATCTGGATGCAAAGTTTCATGAAGTAGCTGTTTAGGCATCACATTAATTCAAATATAGCATTCTATAAAGTTCTATCCAATAGACTAGAAATTAAATAACAGTAAACTATTATACATTGATATACCTGCATGCAATAGCATAAGACATTAAGGGGGTTATTTATTAAAGGTCAAGTTTGTGATGTTTGTGAGCTTTTTTTTCAACCTCAAATAAACCTGAAATGTTTGCTTTTTATGAAAAAAATCCTAATGTAAAAAACTTGATTGAATGCAATCGTGAAAAAATTTTATAGGTTAAAAAACATTGAATTCCTAACATTTATTGAGTTTTTGAGCAAACCAGCATAAAACACCTGAAAATCATGAAGGCAGAAAACATCTTCAAATGGTAAAAGAGACCTTTGCCATTGACTTTTACATGAATTTGACAGGAGTATTTTCAGTTTCGGACTTTTAACAGCTTCGAGGCATAATAAATCTCCAAAAATTCATGTTTTTTTCCCAAAATATCAAGTTTTTTAGTGAACTTAAACTAGAAAAACTTGAATTTTTTGAAAAACAAAAAACAAAATGACCTTTAATAAATAACCCCATAAAATTGAGTCCAAATAGAAAATCCAATAAACCCCTGTTTTCAACAGATAAGTCAAACGATCAATTCTGTGTGAAGGTAACATACCCTGAAACTCTGGAACAGGGGCATCACCTAGATAGCAGCAAACAAAATTTTAAAAGGTTAATGTTTTTCCTGTTACTTGTAGTATACCTTAGTGGAATTGAAGCATTCCTTTTTATATCTCTGACTGGATAAACGTCTTTACTAAATGCCATAACAAAGAAAGCTACTGTCTCATTCTTTAGTTGGTCCCACAAGTCAAGTAGTTGTTTTTTGCTTTTTGCAAATAATTATTTTCTAAAAGCATCCAAACACGAGGAATCAAAAATTGAATCGAGCTGATGCTTGACTGACAAAAAGTTCAAAATCACTGCTTATCCTTTGTAACCTCACCTACCAACCTGCCGCCCCATCTCATTCCCACAACACTTGACTTTTTAGCATGAGTGTGTCATGGGGAGGGGGGACTGCAAAGTTATTGCATTCTCTGCACTAGAAGCTCCAAATTTACTTTGGCTATTAAAGTACAGTAGGAGTTGTTCTTTTTTAAATTAACTTTTATTATGCTGTAGAGAGTGACATTGAGACTATTTGCAACTGGTTTTCAATTTATCATTTGATGTTTTTGAGTTATTTGCCTTTGTATTCAGCAGCTCCAGTTTGCTACAGCTGCAGTTTGCAGTTTCCTCAATCCGGTTGCCAGGGTCCAAATTACCCTAGCAACCATGCACTGATTTGAATGAATAAGAGACTGGAATATGAATAGAAGAGTCCCCGAATAGAAAGATGGTTAATCAAAAGTAGCAATAACTATAAATTTGTAGCCTTACAGAGTATTGATGAAGGCCAATTGAAAAGTTGCTTAAAATTAACCATTCTATAACAGAAAGGTAAACAACCCCTTTAATCAAATATCCACAATGTTGGACTCCTCCCACTAACCTTAAACAGGTCCTAGGCGGCACTTCCTCACCCTACCCAGGCCCTGGACTGGCAATCTAGGGTTCTGGCAAGTGCCAGAGGGGCTGCTATAAGGTCCCATAGAAAGTCAGTATTTAGCGGGCTGGTGAGGGCTGTTTGGGCCTCTATGTGGGCTGATTGGGCCTCTCTATACCTGCGACATGACTTAAAGGGGGCTGCAGACAGAGGAGGCTTGGTAAGGACCTGCGAACCCTGCTCCTGTGATCCCTATTCCAAACCCCCCACACCCCAGCCACTGAAAGAAAAAAAAAAGACTAAGAGGCAAATTTACTAAAGGGCGAACTGGCTAACGCTGGCGAAAATTCAGCAGCGTTATGTCATTTTGCCACTTCACGGATTTACTAACAGGCGCTGGCGTAAATTCGCAAGCGAAGGAGATAGACTCTGTTGCAACTTCGTACTCTAACGCCAGGCAAATTTTTCGCACTGGCGAATGGACATAACTACACCAATTCACTAAAATGCGGATTTTCCTGAAGGTTACCTCTTGCGCCAGACTTGCCTTCACCACTTCAGACCAGGCGAACAATAGAGTAGAGTAGAAATTTTTTCCAAGTCCCAAAAAACACTGGCATCTTTTCCTTTTTACAGGGTGATAGGCTGAAAAAAATCTTTTTTTTTTTTTTTTTTGGGGGGGTACCTTCCTCCCCCCCTATATTTGATAACATATGGCACCTAAACTTTACTGTGGGCACATGTGTAGGGCATTATAAGAACTCTATATAATTTTATTAAGGTTCCCTGGCATTGTGTAGTGTAATGTATTCGCTGCAGCATATACGGCCATTGTACTTTAACTGCACGCCGTATATAAATTTGCGAACACTAGCGTAACTTCGAACTGCTGATCATATTTTCACTAGCGGAACCTCGCAAATGTTCGGTACCCTGTGCGCAACTTCGGATGTTCGTGACTTAGCGTTCTCCAGGAGAATTTAGAGCTGCCGAAGTGTTGCGATGTGCGCAAAGCTATCGTTGGCGAATTTGTGCAGGTAAATAAATTTGCCCCTATATGTGAAATACACCAACTACAGCTGGATTATTTTATATAATAAAGATGGTTCCTTTTAATTATTAACTGTTATTTACAATGAAGACCTCTGTAACTGTAAACAGAAATAACTACCGTTGATGGAGAACATCTCTTAGTGCACAAATCAGCACATCAAAAATGAAAGCCGCAGATCCCTGCAATGATTGCATCAACATTCTATGAACGGACTAAGCTCCTTTGATTCCCCCGTTTACTTATACAGCTGTACTTGATAATTTGTAATAAACTGACAAGAGGGAAGCATAAGTGTCCTGCTGGGTATCACATCCAATATGATCAAGGAACAAAGGGGCCTACATGTTAGTGATGTGCTTCAGCACAGATTACTTTGATGTGATCGCTTTTTGTTCACTCCCTGGCATCAAGACAAAACTGAAGAGCATCCTAGTTCAGTGCCTACTACAAAGAGTGGATTTACAGGAGCTGCTAGCTGTGACCAAATCACAGCTCTTGTTAGGGACAATTAAAGTAATGTATCTAATGATTGTTGTAATGTTTTTTCCTCAGTTCCTTTGTGGCAAAAGAAACAGTATATCCATCGTTAAACATGAATTCAATGAATAGGGCTTGTCCTGGATATACCTGTTCTTATAATCACAAAAAAAATGTTTTTTGTAATTTGGTCCTTGTTAGATAGATAAATAGATTATAAGTATACAATTCTGCCCCCTTCACCCTTTGGTGTGACTGTTTTATTCATTATCAGGAGGGTTATCTGTGGACCAGTTATCTAATTGCCCTTCCACCACCCGGGCCCACCCGAGCCCGACTTCCTTTTATAGACCCGTGCCGCCCCACTGATGACGTCACAAAAGGGATGAAAGGCGAACGTCTATAAAAGTTCAACCCAGAAGCCAGCATTTGGAAGGTCGAGGGCGGGGAGAGCAGTCAAAGAGCTCAACCTGCACCTGCAACCAAGAAAAGGGGGTGCAAGGTTGACCCGAACCCGCCTGACCCGTGGGTAAACCGCACATCACTATTTCCAACTATCCAAGCATTTGGTGGCTCAGAAAAAAAAACATTAAACAGAGTTAACTGACAAATGTGACCGATATATAGTAGCAAGAAAACACATGACAGGCACTTATATATGGAGTGCAATTCATACATCTAGTTTATTAATAAGATCTGCACCCACACATCATCTAGCCACTTTAAGGTAAAAAAGCACTTTACTTACAATTACAGTTTATCAGTTGTGTCAGCATGAGCAAACAGAGTACTCTTCCAACGGGGGTTACTTACCCTGGCAGCCAACAAAAAAAAAACATTGCTCTACAAGGCTACAATTGTATTGTTATTTTGTTTTATAAATCTTACTAATCAGGCCCACTTCTATTCATACTCCAGTCAAACTAGTGCCTGGTTTTTATGGTTAATTGGACCATATCAATCAACCTCTTTAATTCCAAACTCGAAATGCTGCTGAACAAAAAGCTAAATTATTCAGACCACAAAAAAATTGAAGACCAAATGCATATTATATATTATCTATGGTGCATTATCTACACTGCACTAGAAGTCCATTTAAAAGTGATCTACGCCTTTGATTGAAAATATTGAAAGAAAAAAGACAGTTAGACCTTATTTTGGGGATGATGAATAAATATTCCTTGAATGTATGCCAACACCATTTTGACATTTCTGCTACTCCAAGCACCGATATACTGGAGGAAGCACTTTCCCCAATCCTGAAAGTACTAATCAGACTCACTAAGAAGTGATTTGTAAATAATGAGATGGACAAATCACACTCCAGGACATGTATAATCTTTATTCGATTCATTAAAAACAACACCTAGGGGCAAATTTACTTATGGTCGAATATGGAGGGTTAATTAACCCTCCGTATTCGACTGGCGAATGGAAATCCTTCGACTTCGAATATCGAAGTCGAAGGATTTACCGAAAAATCGTTTGATCGAACGATTAAATCCTTCGAATTGTTCGATTCGAAGGATTTTAATCCATCAATCTAACGATTTTTCTTCGACCAAAAAATACTTAGAAAGCCAATGGGGGACCTTCCCCATAGGCTAACATTGACTTCGGTAGGTTTAGGTGGCGAACTAGGGGGTCAAAGATTTTTTTAAAGAGACAGTACTTAGACTATTGAATGGTCGAATAGTCGAATAGTCGAACGATTTTTAGTTCGAATCGTTCGATTCGAAGTCAAACACGTAGTTGGAGGTCGAAGTAGCCAATTCGATGGTCGAAGTAGCCAAAAAAACCATTCGAAATTCTAAGTTTTTTTTATTCTATTCCTTCACTCAGACTAAGTAAATGGGCCCCCTAGAGACAAACAGGCATCAAACACATTTTCAGTTCTCCTTAGAAGCTTTGGGGGGACTATAACCCAAAAAAGGGGGTTTAAAAAAAGGGGTGCATACCTGGAATATAGGGTCTCTTATGAGTAAGTTGAGGAAAGTCAGATCTTTCACCCAGACTGCATGGCAGAACAGAGGCAATCAGTGATTTTAATAAAAACAGGGATACATCTAAATCATAACTGGTTCCCCAACTCATTATCTAAGCATATCTAGCACAAGTAAAGGGAGTCAATGCAATCAAACAGCACAAGACTGGTTACACTTTACCAGCTGATGAATGGATTCTGAATTCATTTTTGCATGGCTGTCATTTTGGCTGCAAAGGGTTAAGTGTCAAGTATGAGACTATGTTCAAGGAAGTCACTTCCCTTTTTTTTTAACAGATTAGAGCATTATACAATAAAATGTTAACTGCTTCTATGCTAGTACAACAGCCACACAAACAGAGCTGGCTATCTATCTAAGCAGTGATAGTGTTTGTCAGAGATTTTCTTAGACAATGAATGAGTTAATTGCAAATAAAGTGGGATGTCTGGGGGGCAAAGCCTGCATTCTGTGCAACCAAGAGGAACAGGGTAATCCTTTCCCCTAAGGCAGTGAGTGTTAGCAGTAGTTTGTAGCTGAAATGACACACAAACAGATACCACATCTTATAACCAATATTTGCAGAGGAGACCTGCACAGCTCTGGCACCCATGTTTATTCCAGCTGAGCTGTCAATGCTCTTTTAGTTTCCATTAGAGACAGTTTTCTCTTTATGGGTTAGTCACATTAGTGTTTGTGTGTCAACGTTAGTCATATTTGCTCAGTTGTGGTCAATATACATTAACAGTGAGATTATAGAATGCCATTAGCTGCTCTGACTGAACACACATAGTATACCTTGGGTCTAACCAATGAATTGTGTTCCTGCAGTATTAGGAAACAACTCCTTTATGTACCCCATATCAGAGCACTGTACTGGATATTCCTATGTGTTCATTTCCTAGAAATGTTCTGCCTGCAGACCTCCATTGCTGAACTACAGCTCCCTACCATCATCCACTGACAGACATTGGCTGGGTGTTGCAATTTAAGACTGCAGTTGGCGTTTAATAAAAATGAACCTTGAATGTTTGGTTATAGGAAAAAAAATATAAATAGACTCACACACAATTAGTTTAATATATTATATCAGCAAGATGGATCCGCACTCCAGATTTGTGATTTTATCTTTTATTGTGCATCACACTGTATCCATGTATTTATACACACACACTCTCACAAAATAGATACAAAAGGCACATGTAGTATTTGTCATTCAGGATTAATGACATTGCGATTATAACTTAAATGTACCATCACAGAGGACATGTCAGTCCATATATAGTGACACCTAGTCAGTACTAGAGTGTGAGAAGTGACAGGAAACTTGTGGGCGCTCACTATCAGCTCACTATCTCACACACACATACTTGTAGCCCTTGTAGCTATATCACAGGTTTGATCTCCATTCCATGTGTACAGTGTACATTACATATGACCAGACACCATCCTCACTCTCAGTGCAGCCCAACTCACCTTTGCTGTTTACAAACAGGGCGCCTAGAGGTGGCAGCCGACTTCTCCCCAGGACCACGCAGCAGGTAAAACCTCTGACAGCTGCAGCCCACAGTGCCCCTGCCTCTGCCCCGCCTGTCTCTGCTAAGAGCCTTTGAAGCGAGCTAACTCCTCCCTTTTAAAGGCTTCGGTGACATGCCAGGCAACTGCCTATCTTTGTAATGAAAGGACCAGCCAACATAGGGGACGTGCCAGGGTCAGGGGGAGGGGAGAAGCTGAGGGAACTGGAGAGAGACGAGCAGCTGGAACGCTGCACACACATATAGGATCATACACTGCAGAGCATGTTCGACTTGGAAATGGTTCGCTGTTTCCTCTAGGTAGTGACTGATATAGATATATGCCTTGAATATGCTATTTTGCTTTGGGTTAGTAGCCTGTGTGAAGTTGGGACTATAGCGGCAAAAAAGAGCGCAGGGTGCAACCAGCAAACTGTATTCTGGTTTCCCTGTACAGAGTGACTTGTAGAGCAGGAGTGGGAGAGCGACATCAGCACAATCATTTGCAGTTTTAGCTGCTTCAGTCAGTAAACATAAAGGTAAAGAAGGTAAAAAGCACTAAAATAAAATTGTGACTACTCACCCACTGATACCAATTATAAACACATTTAAAACCTGTTGCCTTAAAGTCCTTGATTAAATCCAGGGGCGTAACTACAGAGGAAGCAGACCCAGCGGCTGCAGGGGGGCACAGGAGGTATAGGGGGCCTATGAGGCCCTAATCAATGAGAAATGTCAATATATATTGGTAAAACAGGACAACCTCTGGAAATGTTGGGGGCCCTAAAATTAATTTGCTGTGGGGCCCAGTAGCATCTAGTTACTCCACTGATTAAATCATTTTACCCTGCAAAACATTTGTTTTGAACTTTCCCACCAGGACACAGGGAACTTGGCATTGAACTTGGCCACCTGGTGGGCTTAGCCCCTCATGGGCCCCCCAGACCCACTCCCCTCTGACCTTCGCTTCCCAATTGTGGCCGCAACAGAGATTGCAATGTATGTGTAGTGAAGGGGGGGTTTGCGGCATTGGTTATTCTTTGAACAACCTGACCTCACGACTGGAGCAGGAGGCCTGGGGAGTTTGTGGGGCCCCTAAGGTGACCACTCTTGTGAGCACCCCAATCCAACGCTGCAGGTGTAACTGGTAGAAGTGGGGGTGGGTCCACTGATTTCCCTTCTTTTACCAGCTGCAGCTGCTGACCAGTAAAACACTGTTGCACTGCTGAATTGGGCCCAAGGTTTGGTGCTACTGGATTGTAATCAGGCCTGGATTTGCGGAAAAGCCACCTAGGCCTGGGCCTAGGGCGGAAGGATTTTAGGGGGACGGCATGTTGCCCAACCACACCCACATTGGTTCAAAAACACTGGGGATACGCAGGAGATACAATATTTTTAAAAATTTCCAGTGCGCCAATCCCCATTGCTCCAGTCCAGATGATGAAAATTTGCATGAATAAAGGGAAGAGGACAGGGGCGGTGAACAGCAGTGGGCCTAGGGGCGCCCACTATGTAAATCCGTCCCTGATTGTAATCCTCAATATATGGATTTGTAGAAAGGGAGAGTTCTTAATAAAAAGGTTAGTAACACGAATAAGTTCCTTCCTGAGCACAAAAGCAGTGAGGGAGGGTCTGGTGGTATTTCTCCAGATTTCTCTTCAGGGTGCCCAGAGACCGGCATCCTCTGCTCACCCCAAACACACACACAAGCACATGCTTTGATCTTTCACGTGGAGCACAGGGACAGGCAGAAACGTAACTAGAGGGGGGCGGGCCCTGGTGCAGGACACGCAGCCGGGCCCCCCGCTCCCCTCCGTACGTCCGGAACTGGACAGGAATAAGCGGCGCACAAACTGCCAGGGGGCCCTGAGGGGGTGCGGGCCCTAGCCCGCTCGCACCCCCTGCTCCCCCGGTAGTTCCGCCACTGGGGACAGGACACACAGAGATTTTCCTTGTGCCTAGACCCCAATGTCCCACGTGTGAGCAAACTTCAGGTGCTGCTGTACAGCATTCCGTCCCTTAATTTGTGCACCTGGGAGCTGCTCCCTTAACCACAACTAAACTCACAAACTCTAAAACTATCCAAGTATAGGAGAAGGAAGAGGAACTCCAGCAGTATTACTGAAAACAACTTTTTATTCCAGGCAGTGGAAAACACAACATGTTTCGGGTTCAATACCCTTTATCAAGTGAATAAGGACCATTAACATGTGCACCCATTTAAAACTCATATGCACATTGACCTATACAACATAGTGCAGTCTAGGTAATCAATTTAAAGAGAAATGTACTAACACATTTTAAAACATTAGTGCGTATATCGGTTGTATTGCAACACATAAATAGTGAAGCCAGTGCTCAGACCAGATCTTCCATTAAACTCTAAAACTACGAATGTCATGGAATTTATCAAAAGATCCAATTAAAAAAGTACAAACAAGAAATAATGTACTAAAAAATACGAATACCTCTAAAACCTTTAAAAATTCGAGTTTTACAGAAAATTCCTAGCGGAAAAAAATCTGAATACTTCTAAAAGTCCAAATTGATTTTAAATGGTCCAATAGGATCAGTGCAGCACCCACTGACTTCTACATGACCTTGACAACTTTTACCTGGTGAAGTTTTGTATTAGTGGTTTTCATGGTTTTTACACTTATTAAATCTCAAATTTTTAGAGCTTTTTAAGAAATATATAGGAAAACCACACATTTATAGAGATTCGTGGAAAGAAATTATTGCCAATTACTGAGCAATGTTATTGTTATTAAGTGATAACCTTTTTAAAATTATTGTTCAATTCCATTTTTATCTGTAGAAAAAAGAAAGCCAGTTGGATGACTGGTGAAATGTCTTCAAGGAAAAAAAACACAGCAAGTCCAGTTGATTTGACTTATTTCTACAAATATACCTGTAAGGCGTCCTTGGCACATCCAAGACGGTGGCGCCCAGAAGAAGCCATGCGGGCGTCAGACGCCAGCGTGACGCTGGCGTTTTTGCGCAGTGTATTTACGCCGGCGTTTTTGCGCCCCGTATTTTCGCTGGCTCATACTTTAGACGATGGCGTCCAAAAACGTGCAGACGTCGCACGTCCTGTGACGTCATCTAGTGCGTTTTGGCGCGAAAATCCACCTATTTAAAGTCGCCAGAAGGTTCTCTCAGTGCCCGAGTATAGGTTCTTCTATCCTGAGTTCCTGGGTGCTTACTATTATTGATTCCTTGATCTTTGACCTTGCCTGAAACCTCGACTTTGATATCTTGCTGCCTGGACCGACCTCTGCCTGGAATATCGACCACGTTATCTTGCTGCCTGGACCAACCTTTGCCTGAACTGACGATTCTTCTGCCTAAACCCTTTGTACCACGAACTGTGTTTGCCTAGTTGCTTCCTCCTTGATCCGCACTCAAAACTGCGCCTTCGGGCCCTGACAGTATACTCGGGCCATGGACCCTTCTGAGGAAGCTTCGGCTCCTCCGGACTTCGGAAGAGCATTCCGTGGACTGGCTACGCGCATGGAATCCTATGAAGCTCAGCAGGTCCATTTTGGTCAGGCGATGGAGGCTATCTTAGAAAAATTGTCTATTACTCCTCCAGCTGCCGCAGCTGCTCCTCTTCCGGTGGTCAGCGCTTCACCTTCTCATGGTTCAGAGCCTAAGGTTCCAGCTCCTCCACTCTACCATGGAGATCCGCAGGCCTGTCGTGGATTTGTAAATCAATGCCAAATCCAGTTCGAGCTTCAGCCTTCACAATATCCTTCCGAGAGGGCTAAAGTGGGGTTCGTAATAACTCGTCTCCAAGGGAAGGCTTTGGAGTGGGCGTCCCCCTTGTGGGAGAAGAATTCTCCTCTTACTCATGATGTCGAGCTGTTTCTCCAGTCCTTTCGCAAGGTTTTTGATGCACCTGGCCGAGTATCCACTGCTGCTTCCCGCCTGCTGCAGATTCGCCAAGGGAGTCGCAGCGTCAGCGAATATGCCATTGACTTTCGCACTTTAGCAGCAGAGACAAATTGGAATAATGATTCCTACCATGCGGTTTTTTACCAGGGTCTCTCTACTCGCCTAAAGGACAACCTGGTATCCCGGGATCTTCCGGAGCAAATTGGAAGACCTCATCAATCTTGCCATCAAAGTTGATACCAGGATGCGCGAGCATCTGTCCGACAGAGAGAGAAGCAAAAAATTTCTTCCTCCCCTGGCTCCTCGATTCCAAAGACCGTTTCTTCCTACTACCCCTGTTACCACTACGACCGCCCAGACTCACGCCCGTACGGCTGGCTTATGCCTCTACTGCGGAGGCAAGGCTCACTTTGCCTTTAATTGTCCCATGAAGCAGGGAAACTTTCGCGCCTAGGTAAGTTTGGGGAGACTCACCTGGGCGGAATTGATCCTTTCCCTCATCAACCTTCTCGTCGTTTTCTGCTTCCACTACAGCTTCAAGTCTCGGCTAAGCAAATCTCGACACAAGCATTTCTGGACTCTGGGGCTGCAGGAAACTTCCTGGACAAGGCGTTTGCTGCTCTGCATAACATTCCTCTACTTCCTTTGACGTCTCCTCTTCGTGTTTGTAACGATCGCCGCCCGGAGCAGGCCCAGGAGCTCCGGGCGGCGCGTCCATCTTCGCCGGCGTCGCTCCCAAAATGGCGGCGCCCATGGCCGCCACGTGGGTAGCGGCGCCGGGCGATGACGTCAGCGCGCCGACGTCGGCGCAAGAGCGTCAATGACGTCAGAATGGCGCCAAATTTGAAAATAAAAACGCCAACTAGACGCCAGAATGGCGCCCAAGAATAGGATTACTTTCCTGAAGCATATCCTGGGTTTCCTGTGTGCCTTATTGCCTAATCTTGTTCCTGCCTTGTATCCTGACCCTTTGCCTGGACTTTGGACTTTGTTTGTATTCTGCCTGCCTGTGAACTCTTGCCTGATCCTGACTATTCTCCGTTTAACCCTTTGGATACCGCGACCTTGTTCCCTCAAGAGGGCTTCCTCCTTGATCCAGACAACCTCCCTGGAGGGAGCTCCCGGCTCCCTGACATTATTCTTGGGCCATGGATCCTTCTGAGGAAGCCACACCTCATGTCGGACGAGCGCTCCGCGGACTGGCATCCCGCATGGAGGACTACGAAAACCAGCAGGTTCGCATTGGGCAAGCACTCGATGTCCTGCTGGCTCAAGTGCCTTCTGCGTCCTCCACTGCTCCACCTACTGGGGATCCCCCATGGCGGCAGCCCCCACGAACACAAGCTACCCGACAGGTGAGCCTCGCATTCCACCTCCCCCTCGTTTCAGTGGGGACCCACAAGCCTGCAGGGGATTTGCCACGCAATGCCAAATTCAATTTGAGTTCCAACCCACACAGTTTCCAAGCGAGCGTTCCAAGGTGGGGTATGTGATGTCTCGATTGGAAGGCAAGCCACTGGAGTGGGCAACGTCTCTTTGGGAGAAGAATTCCCCGCTGACTTTTGATGTTAAAGACTTTCTCCAAGCTTTTCGTATAGTCTTTGATGCTCCAGGTCGGGTTACGAACGCCCCTGCCCGTCTCTTGCAGCTCCGGCAAGGAAGCCGCAGTGTCAATGAGTATGCTATAGACTTCCGAACACTGATGGCGGAGACTTCCTGGTGTGATGACGCTTACAAGGCTGTATACTACCAAGGCCTATCCATCCGCATCAAAGATGATCTCGTCTCCAGGGAGACTCCTGACACCCTGGAAGGGTTGATCGCTCTATCCATTAAGGTGGACACTCGTCTCAGAGAGCACCAGGTGGAGAGAGAGCGCAGTAGACGATTTTCTCCCATGTTGGCCCCTCGCTTTCAAAGGCCGATTCTGCAAACACCCGCTGTTCCTGTGACCCATGTGTCGACGTCTCCTTTGGAGGAACCCATGCAAGTAGGAAAGACTCGCCTCTCCGAGCAGGAAAGACTCCGAAGACGTATGGCAGGTCTCTGTTTATACTGTGGTGGGCATTCCCATTTTGCCAACGCCTGTCCTGCCAAAGCCAAGAGTTTTGTACTCCGAGGTATGTCTCAGGTTTCTCATGTAGGGGGCATCACTCGAGGTTCTCTGGAGAAGTATCAAGAAAATTCACGCAGGCTTCTCCTTCCTTTGCAGATTCACCTGGCAAGTAAGTCTATCTTCGAAAGGGCCTTCCTCGACTCCGGAGCGGATGGCAATTTCATGGATGCCTTTTTTGCCGAACGCATGAAGATTCCTCTGCTTCCATTGTCTTCTCCCCTGCGAATTACTGCCATAGATGACAAACCCCTGGAGTTTGAATTCGTCACAAAGTTCACGGCGGAACTATCTGTACAAGTTGGGGCGCTGCATCAAGAAAAACTTTCATTCTTCATCATCCCCTGTCCTTCTACTCCAGTGATATTGGGTCTTCCATGGTTACGTCTGCATAACCCCACCATAGACTGGTCCACTGGGCAGATCTCTCGTTGGAGTTTATTTTGCCTGCAACATTGCCTTCCGCCAAAGCCCCTCGAGAAGGTGAATGTCTCCTCTGCGGAATTAAAGACTTTGCCCTCCACTTACAAGGGATTTTCCGATGTGTTTTGTAAAAAGTCTGCAGAGTTCCTTCCCCCACATCGCTCCTACGACTGTCCGGTTGAACTCCTGCCTGGAGCTATGCCCCCCAGAGGGCGCACCTACCCTCTCTCTCCTGCAGAAACTACCGCTATGAAGGAGTACATCCAAGAAAATCTCCAGCGGGGGTTTATCCGCCCTTCTACCTCTCCTGCAGGGGCTGGGTTCTTCTTCGTGGAGAAGAAGGACGGAGGCCTTCGGCCTTGTATAGACTATCGGGGTCTGAATAAGATCACCGTGAAAAATAGATACCCTCTGCCCCTGATTGCCGAGCTCTTTGACCAGCTGAAAGGGGCAAAGATTTTCTCCAAGTTGGATCTCCGGGGGGCCTACAACCTCATTCGCATCCGGGAGGGTGACGAATGGAAGACGGCATTCAACACTCGGGATGGGCACTATGAATATCTCGTTATGCCCTTCGGCCTATGCAATGCCCCTGCCGTCTTCCAGGAGTTTGTGAATGATGTGTTCCGAGATCTCCTAGGAAGGTTCGTAGTCGTATACTTGGACGACATCCTGATCTTTTCCAAGGACCTTGAAAGTCATCGCTCCCAGGTGAAGGAGGTACTCTCTCGTCTGAGGAAGAACTCTCTCTTCGCCAAGTTGGAGAAGTGTGTTTTCGAGGTATCCAAGATCCCCTTCCTAGGATACATTATCTCTCCAGAGGGATTTGAGATGGACCCCGTGAAAGTGTCGGCCATCCAGGAGTGGCCTCTCCCACTGAGTACCAAAGCAATCCAGAGATTCATCGGATTTGCTAATTATTATCGACAGTTCATCCGGGGGTTCTCTTCCCGCATTGCACCTATCCTGGCCCTCATCCGAAAAGGGGGTAAACCCAGCCTGTGGCCTCCATCTGCTATAGAAGCCTTTCAGTCCTTGAAAGAGGCCTTCACGTCCGCTCCTGTTCTTCGACATCCCAATCCTGCACTACCCTTCTGCATCGAAGTTGATGCTTCTGAAGTCGGAGCCGGAGCTATCCTGTCTCAGAGACATTCCTCTGATGGAAAATTGCACTCCTGTGCGTTTTTCTCCAAGAAGTTCTCATCCGCAGAGCAGAACTATGACGTCGGGAATCGAGAACTCTTGGCAGTCAAGCTTGCCCTTGAAGAATGGCGTCACCTCCTGGAGGGTTCTGAAATTCCTGTCCAGATTTTCACTGATCACAAGAATCTGGAGTTCATACAGTCCCTCAAGAGGCTAAATCCCAGACAAGCCAGGTGGGCCCTTTTCTTTTCCCGATTTAACTTTGTTTTGACTTTTCGCCCAGGTTCCAAAAATCTGAAGGCCGACGCCTTGTCTCGTAGCTTCACTCCGGTGGACCGTGACCCTGAGAGACAGGAACCAATCATTCCACCTGTCAAGATCATTGCCTCTCTGTATCCCCAATTTGCCGACCAGATTCTGGCTGGGCAGTCCTCGGCTCCTCAAGATACTCCGATTGGCATGGCCTTCGTCCCTCCAGAACTTCGCCTGGCCATCCTGCCAACAAACCCACTGCTCCAGGCAAGCTGGACATCCTGGTTCGGCTAAGACCCTTGAACTCTTGAGGCGCCTAGTCTGGTGGCCTGATATCCGCAAGGATGTAAAGGACTTTGTGGCTGCTTGTAATGTCTGCGCCACTTCTAAGCCTAGCCATTCCCGCCCCAGTGGGTTGTTACAGCCTTTGCCGGTACCCCTCTCGTCCATGGACGCACCTCTCTATGGACTTTATTGTCGAACTTCCTCCCTCCGGTGGGAATACTGTGATCTGGGTTGTTATTGACCGCTTCTCCAAAATGGCCCATTTCATCCCTCTGAAGAAGTTGCCCTCTGCGGTGGAGTTGTCCCAGCTATTTATCCAGTACATCTTCCGCCTGCATGGTTTCCCGGTGGAGATCGTCTCCGATAGAGGCACCCAGTTTACTGCCAAGTTCTGGCGTTCCTTATGCAAAGACCTGGGAATTGTTCTTCAGTTTTCATCTGCATACCACCCGCAAACGAATGGGGCAGCTGAACGTGTCAACCAAGCCCTGGAGCAGTTCCTGAGGAACCACGTATCCCTCTGCCAGGATGACTGGTCTGATCTCCTCCCATGGGCGGAATTCGCTCATAATAATGCTTGTCATTCCTCTACAGGAAGGTCTCCGTTCATGTCGGTGTATGGTCAGCATCCTCAAGCTTTTCCCCAAGACTTTGTGCTATCTGACGTCCCGGCTGCTGACGACTCCGCATCCCATATGTCTGCTATTTGGGCTGCGACCAAGTTGAACCTAGAGAAGAGTGCTCTTGTTCATAAGACTTTCGCGGATCGTCATCGAAGATCCTCTCCTCTCTACAAGGTGGGTGATAATGTCTGGCTCTCTTCCAGGAATATCCGGTTGAAGATACCATCTCCCAAGTTGGGTCCAAAATTCGTGGGACCATTTCCCATCTTGGAAATAATCAACCCTGTGGCTGTCAGACTCCAGCTTCCACCAGAGATGAGAATCCCCAACGTGTTCCACGTGTCTCTGGTGAAACCCGCCATCACCAACCGGTTCTCTGGCGGTCAGTCTCCTCCTCCTGCCATCTCAGTGGAGGGTCAACTCGAGTACGAGGTGGAGAAAATCCTAGACTCCAGAATCTCCAGAGGGTCCCTTCAGTACCTCATTCAGTGGAAGGGCTTTGGCCCTGAAGAATGCTCCTGGGAAGGACACCGTGATGTTCACGCTCCTCGTCTGGTGAGGGAGTTCCATTCCAAGTTTCCCCAGAAGCCAAGTCCTGGTGGTCCAGAGGCCCCCCGTGAGGGGGGGGGTACTGTAACGATCGCCGCCCGGAGCAGGCCCAGGAGCTCCGGGCGGCGCGTCCATCTTCGCCGGCGTCGCTCCCAAAATGGCGGCGCCCATGGCCGCCACGTGGGTAGCGGCGCCGGGCGATGACGTCAGCGCGCCGACGTCGGCGCAAGAGCGTCAATGACGTCAGAATGGCGCCAAATTTGAAAATAAAAACGCCAACTAGACGCCAGAATGGCGCCCAAGAATAGGATTACTTTCCTGAAGCATATCCTGGGTTTCCTGTGTGCCTTATTGCCTAATCTTGTTCCTGCCTTGTATCCTGACCCTTTGCCTGGACTTTGGACTTTGTTTGTATTCTGCCTGCCTGTGAACTCTTGCCTGATCCTGACTATTCTCCGTTTAACCCTTTGGATACCGCGACCTTGTTCCCTCAAGAGGGCTTCCTCCTTGATCCAGACAACCTCCCTGGAGGGAGCTCCCGGCTCCCTGACAGTGTTCTGGCGATTGATGACAGACCGTTATCTACAGCCTTTATCTCCCATGCCACTCCAGAACTTTCTGTTATGATTGGGGCACTACATATGGAGAGACTTTCTTTTCTTATTATTAATTGCCCTTCTACACCAGTAGTCCTAGGCTTGCCCTGGCTCCAACTCCACAATCCCCTCATCGATTGGTCTGCAAATCAGTTTTCACAGTGGAGTCCCTAATGCAGTTTTGAAATTATCTTGCTCTTCAATAAACCTTCATTCTTTTCCCCTGGCATATCAGGACTTTGGTGATGTTTTTTGTAAAAAGTCGGCAGAAACCCTTCCTCCACACCGTTCCTACGACTGCCCCATTGATCTTCTTCCTGGCACCATGCCTCCTCGAGGTAGAACATACCCTCTTTCCCCTTCAGAGACTAAGGCCATGAAGGAATATATACAAGAAAACCTCCAGCGTGGATTTATACGCCCTTCTTCTTCTCCTGCTTGGGCCGGGTTTTTCTTCGTGGAGAAAAAAGATGGTAGCCTTCGACCTTGTATTGATTACCGGGGCCTTAATAAAATCACTGCCAAAAATCGTTACCCTTTACCCCTGATATCTGAAATTTTTGACCAACTCAAAGGAGCTTGCATTTTCACCAAGTTGGATCTCAGAGGGGCATACAACTTAATCCGAATCCGGGAGGGCGACGAATGGAAGACGGCATTTAATACTCGGGATGGTCATTACGAGTACCTGGTCATGCCTTTTGGACTCTGCAACGCGCCCGCAGTCTTCCAGGAGTTCGTTAACGATATTTTCAGGGATCTGCTGGGGCTGTATGTAGTCGTTTACCTGGACGATATTCTTATATTCTCAAAACATCTGGAGGAACATAGAACTCATGTTCGGGAAGTTCTTTCTCGCCTAAGGAAGAATGCCTTATTTGCCAAGCTGGAAAAATGTTCCTTTGAGACTTCTAAGATTCCATTTTTGGGCTATATAATTTCCTCTGAAGGCTTTGAGATGGACCCAGCCAAGATTTCTGCCATTCAGGAGTGGCCTTTACCTACTACTACCAAGGCTATACAGAGGTTCATTGGCTTTGCCAATTATTATAGACAATTCATTAAAGGATTTTCGTCTAGGATCTCTCCAATTTTGGCTCTCATTCGGAAAGGTGGAAGACCTGATGTATGGATGTCTCAAGCCAAAGAAGCTTTTGAATCCTTGAAAAAATCCTTTTCTTCTGCTTCTGTCCTAAGACATCCTGACCCCCTTCTACCTTTTTTCATAGAAGTGGATGCTTCTGATATAGGTGCTGGAGCCGTACTCTCCCAAAGACAACTCTGTGATGGGAAACTTCATCCATGTGCCTTCTTTTCTAAAACATTTTCTCCTCCAGAACGCAACTATGATGTGGGCAATCGTGAACTTCTGGCTGTCAAGTTAACATTAGAAGAATGGAGACATCTTCTTGAAGGTTCTGCAGTTCCTGTGACCATCTTTACGGACCATAAGAACTTGGAATACATTCAAACCCTTAAACGTCTGAACCCCAGACAGACTTGTTGGTCCTTGTTCTTTTCTCGTTTTAATTTTGTCATTACTTTCCGACCTGGCTCCAGAAACAAGAAAGCGGATGCCTTATCCAGAAGTTTTTCTCCTGTGGACTCCTCTTTGAAGGACGAAGAACCGATTGTTCCGTCGGCAAAGATCGTGGCTGCTTTGTTTCCTTCTATGGGGTCCCAAATGTTGTCTGCTCAAACCTCTGCACCTGCTGATACTCCTCTAGGTGTGGCCTTTGTTCCCCCGGATCTTCGTCAATCTATTCTTCTTCAATCACACAGTTCCAAGCAAGCTGGCCATCCTGGGATCAAGAAGACTACCGAGTTATTATCCCATCTTGTTTGGTGGCCATCTCTTCGGAAAGATGACAAAGAATTTGTGTCTTCTTGTTCCATTTGTGCTGCATCTAAAACCTGCCACACCTCTCCCAAGGGATTACTTTTACCACTACCCATTCCTTCCCGGCCTTGGACACATTTGGCCATGGACTTTATTGTGGACCTCCCTCCCTCCCGTGGTTGTACAGTCATTTGGGTGGTAATTGACAGGTTCAGCAAGATGCCTCACTTCATCCCTCTCCGTACATTACCTTCTGCTTTGGAACTTTCTAATTTTTTCATTCAACACATTTTTCGCCTTCATGGTTTTCCTTTAGAAATCGTGTCTGACAGAGGTTCACAGTTTATTTCCAAGTTTTGGAGGTCCTTATGCAAATCACTCAATATTTCGTTACATTTTCGCGTTTTTGCCTATCATCCTCAGTCCAATGGAGCTTCTGAACGTGTCAATCAAGCTCTTGAACAGTTTCTAAGATGCCATATTTCCTTATGCCAAGATGATTGGGCTGATTTACTTCCTTGGGCCGAATTTGCTCACAACAACTCTCTTCATGCCTCTTCTGACAGATCTCCTTGTTTTTTGTGTTTATGGGCAACATCCTTTGGCTTTTCCTCAAGATGTCCTCCTCTCCAATGTACCGGCTGCCAACGACCAAGTTTCCCATATGTCCGCCATTTGGAAAGCCACGAAGATCAGCCTGGAGAAGAGTTCCTCCAGTCAAAAGTTTCATGCCGATAAGAAGCGTTCACTTCCTCCACAGTATGCTCTTGGTGATAAGGTGTGGCTCTCTACTAAGAACATTCGTCTTAAGATTCCATCTGCTAAGCTAGGCCCCAGATTCATTGGCCCTTTCCCCATTATTGAACTCATAAACCCTGTGGCCGTTCGTCTTCAGTTAACCCCTGAGATGAAGATTCCGAATGTCTTTCATGTTTCCCTTCTCAAGCCGGCTGCTGTTGGTCATTTTTCTTCTCCGCCAGTTCCTGTATCTGTTGATGGTCATCAGGAGTTTGAAGTAGAAATTTTTTTTCGATATTTGGTGGAATGGAGGGGGTTCGGCCCTGAAGAATGTTCCTGGGTCAAACATTCAGACATTCATGCTCCTCTTCTAATTCGGAGATTCCATAGAAGATTTCCTCTGAAACCCAGCCTTGGTGGTCCGGAGGCCCCCCGTGGAGGAGGGGGTACTGTAAGGCGTCCTCGGCGCATCCAAGATGGCGGTGCCCAGAAGAAGCCATGCGGCCGTCAGACGCCAGCGTTTTTGCGCCGCGTATTTTCGCTGGCGCATACTTTAGACGCTGGCGCCCAAAAACGTGCAGACGCTGGCGCATATTCTGGCGCACGTCCTGTGACGTCATCTAGCGAGTTTTGGCGCGAAAATCCACCTATTTAAAGTCGCCAGAAGGTTCTCTCAGTGCCCGAGTATATGTTCTTCTATCCTGAGTTCCTGGGTGCTTACTATTATTGATTCCTTGATCTTTGACCTTTCCTGAAACCTCGACTTTGATATCCTGCTGCCTGGACCGACCTCTGCCTGGAATATCGACCACGTTATCTTGCTGCCTGGACCGACCTTTGCCTGAACTGACGATTCTTCTGCCTAAACCCTTTGTACCACGAACTGTGTTTGCCTAGTTGCTTCCTCCTTGGTCCACACTCCAAACTGCGCCTTCGGGCCCTGACATGAATGAGAGTCTTCACAAATAAATTCAATTTAAGTGCAGCATTTTCAAAGGCACTCTGTTTTTCCACATTTTATGTGTGCTCTTGTTAATTTGAACATTTTTAGGCACAGATTTAAATTTTTAAAAACATTAAAACTATAGGACGCCACGAAACGCGTTAAGCGGGCAGCCAGGGTGAACTGCTGCTGTAACCTGTTTTTACATGCCTACTGAATAAAAAATTTTCTACTTTTAATACTTTTACTGGACTCTCACGGTGCTCCGCTGTTTTTTCTTCTTATCCTTGGGATCCCTTTGACCGCATGGGATGGCGGCTGGCTGTGCAGCACGTTTGAATCTGGTGTCCGGTAAGTGCTCCCACTAAACAATTTTTTTCTGGATATAACATTTTAAAGAAACATAGAATATCAGGTCCAGACTGGTAATCTGTGGATTCTAGCAAATGCTATAGGGGCTGCGGTAAAATGCCATAGATCAGGGCTGTCCAACTGAAGGCCAGCGGGCCGCATCTGGCCCGTGACCCCCCTTGTGTGACCCCCCCCACATGAAAGTCTGCCTGCTGTGATTCCTTAGCCTTGGGTAAGCTTTTAATGGTATCAGTACTGATATTAACTGGCCCCTGCATTGTTTACACCCCAAATTCAGACAGTAAAATCTTGTATTGTTCTCACCTGTAATCCCCCCCTACATTCTTCACACCTGTAACACTTTTATTGTACACACCCCTAAATCCATATACTGTTCACACCTCATTGGTTTGTTAGCATTTGGAATTTGTTGTTAGGGGAACTAAGGTGTTTAATCATGTGCTGTGTTATCCACAGGCAAGGATTTAGGGGAGGGTATGTTTATGGATTATTTAAGGGTATGCAGTGTCAGAATGGGACACCAGGGGCCCACGCAAAAACCTTAGACCAGGTGCCCACTCTCAGTACTAGTATTCTTCCTCTCCTCAATCAACCTCTATTCTCCTATTCTCTTTTCTTTACATGCTATAATCTATTATTCCATCTATTTAGCCTATTTGTTCTCATAGAAATAGGGAATGGCCATGAAATAGTGTACCAAATATAACTCACCCTGGTGGTCCCGTGGTGAGGCGGGGACGCCCGCCACGCCGTCTTTCCTCTGTCACCATTTTGGTTTCTTAGGGCATGCACGATCGCGTCTCGTTCTATTTATTGACGCGGGGCATCGTGACGCAGACAATTGGGGCAATGACGCGAAAACTCTGCCCTATAAAAGGTTTATTTGTGCTGCTAGACCTTGTCTGTGATAGGATTTGTTTCCTGGTGCTTCTTGAGCTTTAAGCTATTCTGTTCCTGAAAACCTGTTTTGATTCCTGGCTTTTGACGATTCTATATTCTGATCTTTGCCTGATTACCGACTCCAATTCTGCTTAACCCTCTGATTGACTTCCTGGTATGACCCTTGCCTGCCTGCCTACGTTATTCTCTGCCTGCCCTGACCCAGCCTGATCTGACTACGATTCTGTCCGATGCCTTGTACCACGACCTTCTGCCCAAAGACTCTTGCTTACTGTTGTGCCCCTCTTCTTGTCTAGAACCCCTCGCCTTGCACCTCTCGTTATAAGACCTGGCGAGGTCTGAGTAGCTGAGGGCTCCTCCCGAGGCCAAAGGCGGCTGCTACAGGCAGAAGCATGAGCCGAGACCAGGGTGCTTGGCATCGGTTCTAGATTTTGGTTACAAATAGGCCAAATGTTTAGCAGCATGAGGGCCCACCGACACCTGGGTTCACCGGGAGTTTTCCTGGTATCCCGGTGGGCCAGTCCGACACTGAGGGTGATGAGTGATATCCCTGCAGTGAGCACCAACCATTTGTTCTTTTTTTTGTTGGTGTGTTACCACCATTAATGTTTTTTTACTTAAAGTTCTTGAAATAACATGGGTGGGGTTTAAAAGGGAAGTGGTTAGCACTGGCTTGCATTATCAGCCCTCCACCACGGAGGCCAGAAAAATTCAAAATTGTTCAAAATTGGACAGCACTGCCATAGATATTCACTATTTAATGGACTGGTGGGAGTGTTTGGCCTTCAGTGTGCTTGCTAGGGCCTATTTTGAATCCCAGTCCATACCAGGACTATATAGACAAATGTATCAAGTGTATAACTAAGATCATGTCAGCACTTGTTGGTCCCTTTCTTCGAGTATTGGTACCATATCACTTTATAACTAGTGTTGCTCTGAGACTTTCCACTTCTAAATCACTTTACTTACAGTTGACTGTGACAGCTATATAGTTTGCTAAACAATCTTGTTGGAAAGGTGCACTCCTTTCATTCTTATGTGATTGCTTGCAGGAAAAAAATATTATACTGGAAGTAAAATTATTACAAGAGAGCTACATTGACAGAATGCTAATGAAAGGACTATGTATTATTGTTCTTTGTAGGTTTGCTTTCACATAGAACATTGTCTTGTTTTTGTCCTATTTTATACATTTGATAACAGTTCAATCATTTGGGGCTTTCATATTTGTGATAAATGTTTGGAAAAAATGGAGGATCGACATGCTGTAAACAGAAGGCATGATGTGCAAGTTCTGTAAAAAAAAAAAGCTGCCATAAATCATAAATTGAATTATACTGATCACTGAAAGGTATCAATCATAATCGGACTGTCATACACCCCTCACAGTATACAGTTCCACTTCTGTGGAAATATCAAAATGTACTATGAATGAAATGTTTCCATCTGTGTGTTTGGAGACATATTGCCATTTGGTGAGAGAGAAAGAAAGAAAGAAGGAAAGAAAGAAAGAAAGAAAGAAAGAAAGAAAGAAAGAAAGAAAGAAAGAAAGAAAGAAAGAAAGCTATACGAGACAGCTAATGTGGACACGTGACACATTAAAGATTACAGTATCACTTTAAGCGCTCTTTGTAGCAAATAGGAAATTACTTCATAATAAATGTAAAAAGGGCAAATATGAGCTGTTTATAGTTGTCTGTAAAAGTCTGAACACGTTATACAATATTTACTTCAAGGATACCTATGTATGTATTGTCACTATAAACTGCAAAGTATTGTTCTTTACTTGTAAATTTAGGGGTCT
Source organism: Xenopus laevis (assembly GCF_017654675.1). Taxonomy (NCBI): domain Eukaryota; kingdom Metazoa; phylum Chordata; class Amphibia; order Anura; family Pipidae; genus Xenopus; species Xenopus laevis. The sequence goes on from NC_054373.1 coordinate 66,953,014, forward strand.
AGTTTGTTCTCCAAGGTTTTACAAAACATGACAAATAGGCCCCTTAATGTTGCTTATGTCCATTACATGGCATTTTTTAGGAGCTTTTTTTCTAGCTTCCCTTTTGTGCCACAACCCAGCTATTTACACTGAAACTTTTATCTACTGTCTCTTTTAATTAAAATTATTTTCATATATATTAGTATTTATTCATGCATCTAATATGTTGGACGGTTACTCCAGGGAAGTCAAACTTGTAGCTGCTCCATCCAAATATTGTGTGCTCCCAACATTATCAGACATAGGTTATAAAATGCAATCCTGCCCTGCATAAAAAGCTTAATACTAGTGATCTAGTGTACATCTAATTACATTATAACTGCACATATCTAATTCCCAAATAACATTTAAAGAGACGTTACAGTTAATTAGGCATGCCTTAATATTTGGGTAGGCATTTCTTTTAGAATGCATTATGATGGAATTTTATGTTAATTGTGCCTTAAAAAGGGAAGGCACAAGAAGAGTGTTCATTTGTTTTCTCTTGAATAGCTGTGCTGTGGTTGGAGTTACCTGTGCAACCTGTATATTTTGGAAGCTCTTTATATTTGTTGAGCAAATGAGTGATGTTTGGAAAGCTGTGCACTAATGGAAAGAAATAGCCAGTAGGGAAGTGTTTTGGAACTGCCAATTCCAAACAAAATTATAAATTGGCTAAAACAACGTTTATGTAAAACAAGGCTGCGGCACAGGACAGGACATAATCAGGACATAGTCTGGTCTAGATTTTGTTTGGCTACATCTGTAATCAGTATATTAGTGAGAAGAGATCATTCCTCCCTCAAAATATTGTTGTAAAGAATGTACAGGTTTAAGAGACAAGAAAACATAAAAAATATTGGTATACATCATACTATACCAGCATATTTGCAGCATTATAATACAAATGGAAACAAACTTGCTAGCAGGTTCTCTAAAAATAGCAATGCAGTTGCACCTTCTTAGGGCAGGACTAGATCTAGTCCTTCATCTAGTCCTGCCCTTAGTGATCATAGTTGCAAAATTATATCCATGCATGTCTTCAATGCAGACAATACACCACTCTATTACAGAGTATATTTGTTTTGTAAAGCCAACTTGCAAAAAGGTCAAGAAGAATGTTGTTTTATGTAATTATAGGGCAGCTATGCATAGTTGCATTGACATGGATAAATGGGTCAAAATGTTTAATTATTTCATTTTATTCTGGAGAAAGGTTTTGAAATTTCTGGAGAAACTTTATGTAGGCTCAGCAATTAAAGGAGACACAACATGTTATAACCGTTTTAATTTTCTTCTATAGTGTTTAAATAGTAGGCTATCTGAAGTTATAGTAGGGTTCTTTCTTTCTGCATTACGGTAAATATAATGTATCTAAGGATTATTCTACTTTAGGTCAAATCTAGTAAGAGATGCTGGGATTCTTAATCTAATAACAACTGGAGGGCCAAAATTGGTACCTCTTTGCTCTATATGAACTTCTAGTGGTGCTAAATCAAGGCTATGGTTAGCTAAGAAAGCAGCCTAGGGTTTATACAGTCTGATCTAATAAATATTATGGCTGTGTTCTCTTTCTCTCTGTGTTTTTTTCAGTCTCCCTCAACCTTCAAACTCTCTTTCCAATCAAAATACATTGCCCTTAGCAACCAAATGAGCGATGGAAGAGAGAGAGACCAGCTATCAAATTGATACCATGGAAACATCACCATGGCAACAAAGCAACTGGTCCATCCTGTATCAGGAGATTTAATTTTGTTAAGACAGAGCAAACAGCAAACAGATCAAAAGTGTCATCCCTTACATCACAGCTAAACCTGACATGCAAAAACATACTTTTTTTAAAATTAACAATGATACATAGCATTATTCTGCAGCAATACTTATCTTGCTGTATATGTATGTTTTATAAAGAGACCAAATGAAGGTTTAGTTAAGGGGTATTTTAAATTTGAGTTAACGTTTAAGTGTGTTCTAGAAAGTCCTATATTAGCAACTTTGCAATTGGTCTTCATTTTTAATTTTTTTAGGTTTTGGTGCATCTGTATGCGTTTTCAGTTGTAATGTAAGTTTACTAACTGTCTGCCATGAAATCAGATACACACCTTTCTAAACAAAGTTTGGCAATAGAGGTGCAGCTTTCTTGCCACAAAGTAGCTGAAAGTGCATCCAGTGGACAACGTTGGCCTTTACTTTCCATTAAATAAGTGTTGCTAGATTGTCAGAGAGAAAACATACACTTCACCTGTACGTGTGGTAGCCCAAAATGCGTATGGTTTCCCATTCTTCCTGTGGCAGGTCCTGGGTGCTTAAGAGGTCAAGACAGAGGTCCAAGCTTAATAAATTCTCCCTTTTATTGGTGACTGTGCCCCTGCAAGAATAAATCACAGTGCTATTAAAGGGGAGTAACAAAACAACCTGCATATTTTCTTATCTTGTGCTCAGAGCTGCCAAAAAAGAAAGCAGAACCTCACAAGCCAGATCACAGGAAAAAAATACATCTTCATATTACGGCAATTTTATAAAAAATTAAAATAATAATGCTTTTGTTATAGAGCTGTATCAGCTGATTACATTGTCCTGCAATTAAAGAGACTTTATACCATACCTCCCAACATTTTGGAAGTAAAAAGAGGGACAAAAAATTTTTTTTCCGCACGTAGCGCAGCAATTTGGACCACACCCCTTTCTGTGGCCACACCCCCTAATTACCATGTTTGTTTTAAAAAATTTGGCAGGTTATGAAAGTTTGAAAATATTTCTCCTTATCTAAACTGTGTTTTTGTGTCTCAGAATTGTTACAAAGTATCTTATTTGCACCTGTTAGGTGTTCTGGGCTCTCTGCTAAAAGCCAATTAAGTGAGAAACTTTGTTTCTTTTTCTGGCTGTTCAGTGCAGAGAAAAGAGGGACTTTCCAGTACAAATGAGGGACTGCGGGTTGAGCTGTCAAAAGAGGGACTGTCCCTCCGAAAAAGGGACAGTTGGGAGGTATGTTATACCCCATTTTCAGCATGAGTTAAATGAATAGGGCTTGTGCTGAACGTGTGTTTTGTTTGAGCTAAACTCCTTGTGAGGCAGATTTAATATGTTAATTATATGCAGATGTTAATATACAACCCCCACCATCAAGCGCCCACCCCTCGAGGCCCTTTCCCTCATGAGCGAGCAGATGCAGCAGTTTGCGATGGAACACTTGGGATAATGCGTGCAGGAGAGTTAAAGAGCTGCGTGTCCCCAGTGTTTCTGGAAAATTTAGACTGCTGCTGGGCAGCATGCCACCCCTAAAATCTTGCTGCCCTAGGCCCTGACCTTTGCGGCCTTGCCACAAATCCAGGCCTGCCCACCATTCTCCCTTTGTTGTGACTGTTGTGGCTCACCAATTCTTACCTCTAACAAAACTTTTATTCATAAAGTGCTCTTGGCTTGAAACGCTTGAAAATGAAGTACAAAGAATATTACAGTTAAAATTCTCTTGAAGGCCATCAATTCAAAAGTCCACACAAGCTCAGATAACCATTAAGTACATGGACGTTTGTCCAATGGAAATTTAGCAGCAAATTAAAGTGTTACTGATACTAATAAAAACTACTCTTAAAAATATTAAGGTACATTAATATGACCTATAGATCATTCTGATAATATTTCTGATAGGTCTGCTTTTGTAAGTAATTGTTAATTGAAGTTCCTAAAAACATATACATAGTTACATAGTCCATCAACTTCAACCCCTCCAAATGAAACCCAGAATCCATACACACACCCCTCCATACCCTCACATAAGTTAAATATACCCATATCTATACTAACTATAGAATTTAGTATCACAATAGCCTTTTTATTCCAGAAAGAAATCATCCATGCCACTCTTAAAAGCATTAACACAATCAGCCATCACAACATCACCCGGCAGGGTATTCCACAATCTCACTGTCCTCACTGTGAAGAACCACCTACTTTACTTCAAATGAAAGTTCTTTTCCTCTAGTCTGAGGGGGTACCCTCTAGTGCGTTGATCCTCTTTATGGGTACAAAGGTCCCCTGCTATTTGTCTATAATGTCCTCTAATATATGTGTAAAGTATAATCATGTCCTCTTGCAATCACCTTTTTTCCAGCGAAAACAACCCCAACCTTGACAGTCTACCATCATAATTTAAATTATCCATCCCTCCAACCAGTTTGCTTGCACGTATCTGCACTCTCTCCTGCTCGTTTATATCCCTCTTAAGGACTGGAGCCCAAAACTGCACTGCATACTCCAGACGAGGCCATTCCAGGGACCTATAAAGAGGCATGATTATGTTTTCATCCCTTGAGTTTATGCTCTTTTTTATGCAAATACAATTTACAGCATAACTAACCTGGATAAAGGAATTCCTATCCAAGAAAGCCAGGGGATATGTTACTGTGTTGTACATTTTAGTTCAGAGACACATGCTGCGATTTGGGGAGATTAGTCACCGGGGACAGAAACGTAACTAGAGGGGGGCGGGCCCTGGTGGGTGACACGCATCCGGGCCCCCCGCCCCCCTCCGTACGCGATTTACAGCCCAAATTTTAGTTCTGCTGGGGGGCCCTGAGGGGGTGCGGGCCCTGGCCCGCTCGCACCCCCTGCTCCCCTGCACCCCCTGCTCCCACTGGCCGGGTCTAATCTCCTCTTCTTCAGGGTGACTAATCTCCCCAAACTGCTTCCCCGCCTTCCCGCACACAACGGGAAGGCAGGGCGACTTAGGAAGACAAAGCGCTCTGAGTGACAACTCGCTCGCGATTTTCATTCTAGTCGACAGGAAGGCAGAGGAGGCAGTTCGGGGAGATTAGTCGCCCCCGAAGAAGAGGAGATTTGTTGCCGGGCGACTAATCTCCCCAAATCGTAGCATGTTTCTCTGCCCAAATAGTTATCTGAGCTTGTGTGCACTTTTCAATTGAAGGTATCCAAGAGTATTTAAACTGTCGTGTGCATTTTTTGTGAATAACTTCTGGGCAGTGTCATTCTGTGGCTACTAAAGCAAATAAAGTTCTGTCTTGCATAAAAAAGGGCATTAACTCAAGGGATGAAAACATAATTATGCCTCTTTATAGGTCCCTGGTTAGGCCTCATCTGGAGTATGCAGTGCAGTTTTGAACAGTCCTAAAGAGGGATATAAATGAGCTGGAGAGAGTGCAGAGACGTGCAACTAAATTGGTTAGAGGGATGGAAGACTTAAATTATGAGGGTAGACTGTCAAGGTTGGTGTTGTTTTCTCTGGAAAAAAGGCGCTTGCGATGAGACATGATTACACTTTACAAGTACATTAGAGGACATTATAGACAAATAGCAGGCGACCTTTTTACCCATAAAGTGGATCACCGTACCAGAGGCCACCCATTTAGACTAGAAGTAAAGAACTTTCATTTGAAGCAAGGGGGTTCCTCACAGTCAGGACAGTGATGTTGTGATGGCTGATTCAGTTAATGCCTTTAAGAATCGTGCACTACAAAGAGCAATTTTGCAGATGCAAATCCCTATGTTTTTCTTCACACAATGGCCCAAATTCCAGTGCAATTGCAGACCCACTAAGCTATGGATTGTTATTGTTTATGGCACACGGCACTAATAACGTCCATTCACTTAGAGCAGGACTGTCCAACTGAAGACCCACAGACCAGATGTGGCCTTCTAAAGGATTTTTATGGCCCCCAATTTGCTCTAGGGCTCCAGTTCATTGCATGACATCATCATTTTAATATAATCTGACCCTCGAACATGGTTTATGAGAATTAATCAGGCAACTACATGTAATAAGTTAGACAGCACTGAATTGACAGCAATTCACTTAAATACCTGCAGGGGCCTCATTTATGAGTGCTAGTGGAATGCACTTCTTTGTACACAAAACCGAGCCTTGTCCTCTCTAGCAACTTGAAACTATTTGAGGGGAGGGCAAATGCACATGTCAATAATGCTGTGATGAATAGCATACAACATACCTCCCAACATTATGGAAGTAAAAAGAGGGACAACATTTTTTTTCCCACATGTAGCGCAGACCCCCTAATTACCATGTTTGTTTTACAAAATTTGGCAGGTTATGAAAGTTTGAAAATATTTCTCCTTATCTAAACTGTGTTTTTGTGTCTCAAAATTGTTACAAAGTATCTTATTTGCACCTGTTAGCTGTTCTGTGCTCTCTGCTAAAAGCCAATTAAGTGAGAAACTTTGTTTCTTTTTCTGGCTGTTCAGTGCAGAGAAAAGAGGGACTTTCCAGTACGAATGAGGGACTGCGGGTTGAGCTGTCAAAAGAGGGACTGTCCCTCCGAAAAAGGGACAGTTGGGAGGAATGATACAAGTGCATGTATTGCTGCAAGGGAACCTCTTCAACTACTGCCAATAATTCTGGGAAAAATTATGTATAGTGGAGAAAAAAGTTGATTTCTATTAAAATCAGTAACATGGGGTTGCATCTGAAATTATTACTTCTAGTTTTCTAACATGCAGCTCTATTAGTACCACTTCTCTCTTAGTGCCATCTCTTGTATAGGCTCTAGAAAATATATCATAGACTTATCTGTAAAATCTTAAAAAATCAGGTTTCAGGATGGGAAACCAAGAAAGCAAATAAGATACAGCTAGAAGGCTGAGGACAAGTAGCCAATTTAATTATATTTCATGGCGCCAGTGCACACACAAAAAAATGGAATTCTGTGTATCCCACACAAGAAAATATTGGACCCCCCACAAAAAAAATTAATAATTCATTCATATTACTAATAGGAAATGATTTGCACTAATACAATATGACACATACTATTAAAAGTGTTCTGTGGTCATAAATTACATTCTGCACTAATTAATATTCTGAAGAGCCATGGAATGCACTGCCCTATATTACTGTGTGCCCTCAGTAAACCATGTTCTCCTGCAGTGCAAGTCAGTGATGTGCATGGATAAGTAATGTTCTGCACTCATTCCAAAGGTTCTGCAGTTATTAATTAGATTCCAAAGTTACATATGAACTAACAATGACCAATGTGTGCCAAAAGGAAATAATGTGCATCATTAAAATATGCCCTGGTGTATGCCCTGGTGTAAGTGTATGCTAATCCTTGAGGAAACTGATTTATTCCAGTTATGAAAATTAGACGGATATATCCCATTTTTTGTGTCAATATTGTGTATGCTGATTAATTTTTCCTCAATCATTCTCTTATTTGGTCTCCTTTAAGGTAAGAGGATTTATTGTCACAAAGGGATTATGATGACAGGTGAAAGAGTTAGGTCAGGTTTCAAAATGCAGGGGTTGATTATCTAGTGGGAGAGAAACATCTTTTCAACTTAAAAATAAGGGATGTACCTGTAATAATTGTAAACCATGCTCTGCACTGTATGGATTACACTGTACTATATGGCATGCTCTGCATTATTAATATAAGCTAAATGTTCACCAGTGCCACCAGTGAGCTCTTGTAGTATAGATGCCCATCATAGGAAAATAGCAGTCCCTATTTTAGAATGTATTGACAAACCAAAACTGTATTTTATCTTCTTCTACTTTTACATGTATTTACATTTTACACATATGCACACACACAGTTTATTTTTTTTATTTATCAATTCAGTACAGTTATAGGCTCTGTTATCTGGAATTATTGGAACCTGGGGTTTTCAAGATAAGGTATCTGTCAGTAATTTTGTAAAATCATTTGATCATTAAATAAGCCCCATAGGATTGTTTTGCCACCAATATGGATTTGTGCAGCTTAGTTAGGACCAAACACAAGATACTGTTTAATTAATTTCAAAGTTAATGGAATTATTTGCTTATAATTAGGGTTGCCACCTTTTATAAAATTTTTTACCGGCTGCTGGAGGCAAGGCAGCAAAAGGGGCGGCGTGACATCAAAAGGGGCGGGCGTGATGTCAAAAGGGCGGGCCACGCGACGGAGACCCGCGGACGCTAGAAGAGGCAAAAAAAAGGTAAGTTGCAGGGGATTGGGGGCAGGCCGAGGGCTCCTTTTGATTGTATTACAAATTTACCGGCAGCTACATTGCCGGTAAATTTGTAATACCGGCCCAGGCCTTGGCAGGTATTTTACCGGCTAGGCCGGTAAAATACCGGCCGGGTGGCAACCCTACTTATAATTGAGTCCAATGGTGATTGCCTTCACATAATTCTGAGCTTTCCGGATAATGGTTTTACGTATCAGGTATCCCATACCTGTATAATATCAAGGTATTGACCAGGCCCGGACTGACAATGTGCCAATACGGGCAATTGCCCGAGGGGCCGCTCTGTTTCTTATTAAGTGGGCCGCTCTGTCCGGGAGTCAACTGCCCGTGCAAGTCCCCTTCCCTCGCCCTTTTCCCTGACTGTGTGAGCAGTAAAACAGACCTCTCTGCAGCCGCGCTGTCTCCTGTTGTATTTCTCCTAATAATCCGCTCTCTGCTGGCAAGTCTGCAGGCTGCAGACAGCAGACATGATCAGTGGATTGCAGAGTGAGCATCAATTAGAAACGGTCTGCTGTTTGCAGCCTGCCAGCAGAGAGCTGATTACTAGGAGAAGTACAACAAGAGACAGCACAGCAGAAAGGTCTGTTTCACTGCATTACACAGTCACTGAAAAGTCAAAGGATAATGTTTTATTTTATGCCACGAATGTCACATTTGATGCCATTATATTACATAATTTACCTAGCTTTATATCACATGTAAACAAGCAAAATATCAAACTCACTGTCAATAAGTTCATGTTTAAAAGCAGTTTTATTCCATGGTGATGAAAAGGGAAGATTGATTTCAGGAACAGACTCAATTAGTTAGCTTGAATCAGCAATCAGATGGAAAAATGTCACACATTGCAGTTCCAACAATTTGCACGTTAGGAATAGTATAAGCACTGGGTATTTGCCAGCCTAAAAGAGAATAGGACTGCATGCTGTGCAAGGATCTTATTGACTGACATGCTGCATGATCTGTCATATTCATCCAACTGAATGGTCAAAATGCACAATATACAAGCATAAACGTTTTAGAAAGTTTTAACCCTTTACCTGCCAGCCATTTTGTCCTAGATGCGAACATCTACTGCCAAGCAGTTTTTAGATATTTTGCACTCTTTCACTTTAAGGGCCTTTCCTGGGGCGGTCTTTTAGTTTACCCAGCAAAACAATATATTGTTTTTTTCAGGACAACCTGAACTTTCAAAATATGCAGGAATTTTGGTGTAATTCTACTTCTGTAAAAAAATATTGGCTTCTAAGTGTCCAATAAAATGAAAAAAATCATGTTTCACAAAGAACAATCACATATATCAGAAACATCATTTACTTTATGTATGAGAACACAGCCTATTTGGAAAGGTCTATGTCTCCTGAACGCGGCAATACCAAATATATATAGTTTTATGGAGATTTCTCACTTGTATAGATCAAAATCTAAAAGCAGTACACAACCAAATTTCCAAAGCTCCGCTCCCCAAACGGCATACTTCTGCTTTCAAGGCCAAACATTCCACTAACAGTAGGTTTACCCTAGAAAACTACCCATTATTAGAAAGAACAGATTCTGGTGAATCAAAAATGGGTAAATATATCGTTGTACTCCAAACTACCAAGTTGCAATTGTTTCCTAAAGTTATAATGTTTTATAGAAATTGGTGAATTTTTTGAAAAATTACCTCAAAGCTTCCAATCTACAGAATCATATCTCCCACAAATCATTAGGTATCAATGTAAAACACCCCAAATATGAAAGCCTGGGGTCCGCTGAACAATTTGATGCCCAATATATATAGGTGTACCCAAACATGTGGCATATAGGGGCCCTAAAATATAGACACCTCATTTGAGCTATCAGTTCTGTAATTCCAGATACTGCAAAATCAACACATTTGCATCGTTTTGGGGGGGTAAAAGTAGAAAAAAGTAAGTTCACCCCAGAAAACCGTATATTTTCGGAAAGTACACATTCCCACGAATCTAAATTGGGTATGCATGTCTTTGTACTACAAAGTACCAAGCTGCAAATCATTCCTAAATGTGGTGATTTCGGTGACATTTCCAAAAATCACCTCAAAATTTCTACCCTGCAGCATCGTATTACCCACATACTTTTAGGTATCAAGAGAAATCACCCCAAATATGAAAGCCTAGGCTCCTCCGAACACTTTGATGCCCAATATGTATAGGTGTACTCAAGCACGTGGCATACAGGGGCCCCAAAAGGAAGACCCCCATATGGTCTGTCATTTCAGGTACAGCAAAATCAACACATTTACATCGTTTTGGGGGGGGTCAAAAGTAGAAAAAAGTAAGTTCACCCCAGAAATCCATATATTTTCGGAAAGTAAACATTCCCACGAATCTAAATTGGGTATGCATGTCTTTGTACTCCACAATAACAAGCAGCAAACCATTCCTAAATATGGTGATTTTGGCGACATTTCCAAAAATCACCTCAAATTTCTACCCTGCAGCATCGTATTGCCCACATACTTTTAGGTATCAAGAGAAATCACCCCAAATATGAAAGCCTAGGGTCCTCTGAAACAGTTTGATGCCCAATATGTATAGGTGTACCCACGCACGTTGCATATAGGGGCCCCAAAAGGAAGACCCCCATATGGTCTGTCATTTCAGACACTGCAAAATCAAGACATTTACATCGTTTTGGGGGGGTAAAAGTAGAAACGGGTAAGTTCACCCCAGAAAACCATATATTTCGGGAAAGTACACATTCCCACGAATCTAAATTGGGTATGAATGTCTTTGTACTCCAAAGTACCAAGCCGCAAACCATTCCTAAATTTTGGTGATTTTGGCGACATTTCCAAAAATCACCTCAAATTTCTACCCTTGCAGCATCGTATTACCACATACTTTTAGGTATCAAGATAAATCGCCCCAAATATGAAAGCCTAGGTTCCTCTGAACAGTTTGATGCCCAATATGTATAGGTGTACCCAAGCACGTGGCATATAGGGGCCCCGAAAGGAAGACACCCATATGGTCTGTCATTTCAGATACTGCAAAATCAAGACATTTACATCGTTTTGGGGGGGTCAAAAGTAGAAAAAAATAAGTTCACCCCAGAAAACCATATATTTTCCGAAAGTACACATTCCAACGAATCTAAATTGGGTATGCATGTCTTTGTACTCCAAAGTACCAAGCCGCAAACCATTCCTAAATTTGGTGATTTTGGCGACATTTCCAAAACCACCTCAAAATATCTACCCTGCAGCATCGTATTGCCCGCATACTTTTAGGTATCAAGAGAATCACCCCAAATATGAAAGCCTAGGGTCCCCTGAACAGTTTGATGCCCAATATGTATAGGTGTACCCACGCACGTGGCATATAGGGGCCCCAAAAGGAAGACCCCCATATGGTCTGTCATTTCAGATACTGCAAAATCAAGACATTTACATCGTTTTGGGGGGGGCAAAAGTAGAAAAGGGTAAGTTCACCCCAGAAAACCATATATTTTCTGAAAGTACACATTCCCACGAATCTAAATTGGGTATGCATGTCTTTGTACTCCAAAGTACCAAGCCGCAAACCATTCCTAAATTTGGTGATTTTGGCGACATTTCCAAAAACCACCTCAAAATATCTACCCTGCAGCATCGTATTGCCCGCATACTTTTAGGTATCAAGAGAAATCACCCCAAATATGAAAGCCTAGGGTCCCCTGAACAGTTTGATGCCCAATATGTATAGGTGTACCCACGCACGTGGCATATAGGGGCCCCAAAAGGAAGACCCCCATATGGTCTGTCATTTCAGATACTGCAAAATCAAGACATTTACATCGTTTTGGGGGGGCAAAAGTAGAAAAGGGTAAGTTCACCCCAGAAAACCATATATTTTCCGAAAGTACACATTCCCACGAATCTAAATTGGGTATGCATGTCTTTGTACTCCAAAGTACCAAGCCGCAAACCATTCCTAAATTTGGTGATTTTGGCGACATTTCCAAAAACCACCTCAAAATATCTACCCTGCAGCATCGTATTGCCCGCATACTTTTAGGTATCAAGAGAAATCACCCCAAATATGAAAGCCTAGGGTCCTTTGAACAGTTTGATGCCCAATATGTATAGGTGTACCCACGCACGTGGCATATAGGGGCCCCAAAAGGAAGACCCCCATATGGTCTGTCATTTCAGATACTGCAAAATCAAGACATTTACATCGTTTTGGGGGGGGGCAAAGTAGAAAAGGGTAAGTTCACCCCAGAAAACCATATATTTTCGGAAAGTACACATTCCCACGAATCTAAATTGGGTATGCATGTCTTTGTACTCCAAAGTACCAAAGCCGAAAACCATTCCTAAATTTGGTGATTTTGGCGACATTTCCAAAAACCACCTCAAAATATCTACCCTGCAGCATCGTATTGCCCACATACTTTTAGGTATCACAAGAAATCACCCCAAATATGAAAGCCTAGGGTCCTCTGAACAGTTTGATGCCCAATATGTATAGGTGTACCCACGCACGTGGCATATAGGGGCCCCAAGAGGAAGACCCCATATGGTCTGTCATTTCAGATACTGCAAAATCAAGACATTACATCGTTTTGGGGGGGGCAAAAGTAGAAAGGGTAAGTTCACCCAGAAAACCATATATTTTCGGAAAGTACACATTCCCACGAATCTAAATTGGGTATGCATGTCTTTGTACTCCAAAGTACCAAGCCGCAAACCATTCCTAAATTTGGTGATTTTGGCAACATTTCCAAAAATCACCTCAAAATATCTACCCTGCAGCATCGCATTACCCACATACTTTTAGGTATCAAGAGAAATCACCCCAAATATGAAAGCCTAGGGTCCTCTGAACAGTTTGATGTCCAATATGTATAGGTGTACCCAAGCACGTGGCATACAGGGGCCCCAAAAGGAAGACCCCCATATGGTCTGTCATTTCAGGTACTGCAAAATTAACACATTTACATTGTTTTGGGGGGGGGCAAAAGTAGAAAAAGTAAGTTCACCCCAGAAAACCATATATTTTCGGAAAGTACACATTCCCAGGAATCTAAATTGGGTATGCATGTCTTTGTACTCCAAAGTACCAAGCCGCAAACCATTCCTAAATTTGGTATTATGCCGACATTTCCAAAAACCACCTCAAAATTTCTACCCTGCAGCATCGTATTACCCACATACTTTTAGGTATCAAGAGAAATCACCCCAAATATAAAAGCCTAGGGTCCCCTGAACAGTTTGATGCCAAATATGTATAGGTGTACCAAAGCATGTGGCATATAAGGGCCCTAAAATTAAGACCCCCCCCATATGGTTTGTCATTTCAGGTACTGCAAAATCAAGACATTTACATTGTTTTGGGGGGGCAAAAGTAGAAAAGGGTAAGTTCACCCCAGAAAACCATATATTTTCGGAAAGTACACATTCCCACGAATCTAAATTGGGTATGCACGTCTTTGTACTCTGAAGTACCAAGCCGCAAACCATTCCTAAATTTGGTGATTTTGGCGACATTTCCAAAAACCACCTCAAAATATCTACCCTGCAGCATCGTATTGCCCACATACTTTTAGGTATCAAGAGAAATCACCCCAAATATGAAAGCCTAGGGTCCTCTGAACAGTTTCATGCCCAATATGTATAGGTGTACCCACGCACGTGGCATATAGGGGCCCCAAAAAGAAGACCCCCATATGGTCTGTCATTTCAGATACTGCAAAATCAAGACATTTACATTGTTTTGGGGGGGGGCAAAAGTAGAAAAGGGTAAGTTCACCCCAGAAAACCATATATTTTCGGAAAGTACACATTCCCACGAATCTAAATTGGGTATGCATGTCTTTGTACTCCAAAGTACCAAGCCGCAAACCATTCCTAAATTTGGTGATTTTGGCGACATTTCCAAAAACCACCTCAAAATATCTACCCTGCAGCATCGTATTGCCCGCATACTTTTAGGTATCAAGAGAAATCACCCCAAATATGAAAGCCTAGGGTCCTTTGAACAGTTTGATGCCCAATATGTATAGGTGTACCCACGCACGTGGCATATAGGGGCCCCAAAAGGAAGACCCCCATATGGTCTGTCATTTCAGATACTGCAAAATCAAGACATTTACATCGTTTTGGGGGGGGCAAAAGTAGAAAAGGGTAAGTTCACCCCAGAAAACCATATATTTTCGGAAAGTACACATTCCCACGAATCTAAATTGGGTATGCATGTCTTTGTACTCCAACGTACCAAGCTGCAAATCATTCCTAAATGTGGTGATTTCGGTGACATTTCCAAAAATCACCTCAAAATTTCTACCCTGCAGCATCGTATTACCCACATACTTTTAGGTATCAAGAGAAATCACCCCAAATATGAAAGCTTAGGGTCCTCTGAACAGTTTCATGCCCAATATGTATAGGTGTACCCAAGCACGTGGCATATAGGGGCCCCAAAAGAAGACCCCCATATTGTCTGCCATTTCAGATACTGCAAAATCAAGACATTTACATCGTTTTGGGGGGGGCAAAAGTAGAAAAGGGTAAATTCACCCCAGAAAACCATATATTTTCGGAAAGTACACATTCCCACGGAATCTAAATTGGGTATGCATGTCTTTGTTCTACAAAGTACCAAGCTGCAAATCATTCCTAAATGTGGTGATTTGGTGACATTTCCAAAAATCACCTCAAAATTTCTACCCTGCAGCATCGTATTACCCACATACTTTTAGGTATCAAGAGAAATCACCCCAAATATGAAAGCCTAGGGTCCTCTGAACAGTTTGATGCCCAATATGTATAGGTGTACCCAAGCACGTGGCATATAGGGGCCCCAAAAGGAAGACCCCCATTTGGTCTGTCATTTCAGATACTGCAAAATCAAGACATTTACATCGTTTTGGGGGGGCAAAAGTAGAAAAGGGTAAATTCACCCCAGAAAACCATATATTTTCGGAAAGTACACATTCCCACGAATCTAAATTGGGTATGCATGTCTTTGTACTACAAAGTACCAAGCTGCAAATCATTCCTAAATGTGGTGATTTCGGTGACATTTCCAAAAATCACCTCAAAATTTCTACCCTGCAGCATCGTATTACCCACATGCTTTTAGGTATCAAGAGAAATCACCCCAAATATGAAAGCTTAGGGTCCTCTGAACAGTTTGATGCCCAATATGTATAGGTGTACCTAAGCATGTGGCATATAGGGGCCCCAAAAGAAGACCCCCATATGGTCTGTCATTTCAGATACTGCAAAATCAACACATTTATATTGTTTTGAAGGGGGCAAATGTAGATAAAAGTAAGTTCACCCCAGAAAACCATATATTTTCGGAAAGTACACATTCCCAGGAATCTAAATTGGGTATACATGTCCTTGTACTCCAAAGTACCAAGTCGCAAGTCTTTCCTAAATTTGGCGATAATTTACATTTTTGAAAATCGCCTAAAAATATTGCAATTGGCCACATTTATCTCACCCAATTTCTTGCATACAATTGTAAAATAACATAAATATTTATGCCAAGGGACGACTGAACAGTTTGATGCCCAATATGCATAGATACACCAAGGCAGCTGGCATGTGCAGACCCCAAATAAAAATAGTGCATATGAGTTTTCTCCGCTGCCGATTCGCCTTCTGTGAACATAGACCATTGACTTCATATTATGTGCCTCAAGACCCTCCTTACAGCAAAGACCCCCCAAAACCATATGTTTTTGGAAAGTACACATTCTGACGAATCCAACAAAGATAAAGACGTCTTTCCAAACTACCAAACTGCAAAGCTTTTCTAAACTTAGAGGTTTTTACAACATTTCTGAAAATTGCCTAAAAATGCTGCAGTTTGCCGCATTTTTCGCACACAATGTTTTACGTACAAAGAAAAATCACCCTAAATATGGACGTCAGAGGTCTGATGAATAGCTTGATGCCCAATATGCATAGATTTACCCAAGTATGTGGTGTGTACGGACCCCAAATGAAAAACATGCATATGAATTTTCACACTAGCCAACTAAGCTGCTGAAAACAGTACTCCAACTTTGCGTTATGTGTTGACAGTGTGTATATAAGTGTGAAATAAGTGCAAATAAGTGTACATAACTTTCCAAAAAAATTTAAAAAAAAAAAAAAAAAAATCTTTACTAAAATGACTGTGTAACTGTGTACAGATCTATACAATGTAGTGTAGTGTGTATGTAGTGTTTGTGTAGTGTGTAATTTAGCAAATAAAGGCCACTTACCATTGCTGGAGCAGGGGAGAGAGTCTAATCCTCTTTCAGCAGCGTGTGTGCTGAGTCACTGCAGTCAGGAAGTGCGTGGGCGTCGCCAGAGCAGCAGAGAGCAGAAGGAAGACCGAGGAGCTGGTAAGTTGCTTCTTTTTGCGATTTTAGGTCGATCCTGCAACAATCCTGTTGCAGGACCGACATGACAGCCCCCCAGCCTTGTTGCCCAGGGGGCTGTCAGCACTGCTAAGTCTCTGCAGAGGCGGCTAAAGCCGCTGATGCAGAGTACAGCATGTTAAACTGCAAGAACGTACAATGTACGTGCTTGGCAGTTAAAGCCCTTGCCTGCCAGAACGTACAGTGTACGTGCTTGGCAGGCAAAGGGTTAAAAGAGGCACACCGGAAAACAACAAATTGCTATTGTTTACAGTTAAAGGACCAGTCAGGGCCGGTCTTAACCAACTGCGGGGCCCAATTGGGGCAACTTTGGCGGGGCCCCCCAAATTTAAAGAGCCAGTAACATTTTCTAGTAGACTTTATGTATGATGATCCAAATTACAGAAAGATCTGTTATCTAGAAAACCACAAGTCCCAAGCCTTCTGAATATTTTAGTAGGGAGAGATGGTGCCTATAGTAACAGTGGGATAATAGTCTCTGTGAAGGTATAGTAGGGAGAGATGGTGCCTATAGTAACAGTGGGATAATAGTCTCTGGGAAGGTATAGTAGGGAGAGATGGTGCCTATAGTAACAGTGGATAATAGTCTCTGGGAAGGGAGTGTGACTGTGGTATAGCAGGTATAGTAGGGAGAGATGGTGCCCATAGTAACAGTGGATAATAGTCTCTGGGAAGGGAGTGTGACTGTGGGATAGCAGGTATAGTAGGGAGAGATGGTGCCTATAGTAACAGTGGATAATAGTCTCTGGGAAGGGAGTGTGACTGTGGGATAGCAGGTATAGTAGGGAGAGATGGTGTCTATAGTAACAGTGGATAATAGTCTCTGGGAAGGGAGTGTGACTGTGGGATAGCAGGTATAGTAGGGAGAGATGGTGACTCCTTGTCAATAAATGGCAAATCAACAAAATGATTAATAAGGACACATTAGATTTGTGTGGTGCCAGTAAAAAATATGTTACTGTACTATAATGTAATAATAATAGTTAGTTAATGACTGTAATATTTTACATTAAGTACAGTTAAGTGAGAAAGGCAGCTCTTTATGCACATAATTTTTGCAGTTTTACCCCAATATATGTGTGAATGAGTACAAAACCATTGTGTGTTTACATGTGGGCTGCTTTGATTTTTTTTGCCCGGGCTGCTTTTTACTCCCAGTCCGGCCCTGGTATTGACCATATATCAGAGGCCTTTTGTGACTAGCTCTTAGTGAGGGCTGCATATATACTGTATATAGTGTCCTAGTACTAGGTTAGACCTAGACAGTCTCTACTATACAAAGTACTGCCAGGACAGAAATACCTAGGCCTGTTGAACCCCAAGAAGGAGAGTATGTCATATTATTTGGTGTTCTGCCATGGAATTTTTGTGGAGTCTAAAGGAACCTCACCTTACTAACCATGTTTATTTGTACAGAAAACTGCCGACACTTGAAACTATTGTGAGAGGTACAAAGTTAAGCACCCCCTGATAAAATTTGTGCAATAAAACACATTCAGCACTTACTTACATTTGTTTCCTGTAAGACTGTATTTTCCAGGAACACTTCCTGCTCTGCTACTGCGGAGGGAACTAATATGCACAGCCAAGGTAGGAACTTTTACATGATGCACCAGTTCCCATGTGCAGGAATAAGAAAATGTTCCTATTGTCTTTCAGGTAGTAATCCTTAGTCTAATGTTTTACAAACCTATTAAAAACTGTTTATATGCCACTGCAAAGTAGTTTTATACTGTCTACAGCACATACAGCCTGCAGTAAACTGTCTGTCTGCAGTGAAGCAGACAGACAGTTACACCTGCAGAATCAGTGCACATGTTGCACAGTAGTTTATGCTGATTACAGATCCTTTATTTTGCCTCAAGCCTAATTCGCTAGCGTAGCGCATTTTCGTTAATTCGCCGATTCACTAACGACGCTGGCGTAAATTCACTAGTGTTACTTCGCAGCCTTACGCCTGGCGAATTTGCTCAACGGACGTAACTACGCAAATTCACTGACGCGCAAATTTTTATGAACGCTACCTTTTCGCCACCTCAGACCAGGCGAAGTGCAATAGAGTAGATAGGGATTGCTTCAAAAAAAGTTAAATATTTTTCTAAGTCCCCAAAAAACGCTGGCGTTTTTTCTTTTTTATGGGTGATAGGCTGAAAAAGATTGAATTTTTTTTTGGGGCTACCCTCCTTCCCCCCTACATTTCCTAACTCATGGCACCTTAACTATACAGTGGGCACATGTGTAGGGCAAAATAAAAATTGTATTTGCTGTTTTGAAGGTTTCCCAGGCTTGTGTAGTGATGCTACATATACCTCCATTGTAACTTCAATTTGGTGCCATATGCAAATTAAGCATCGCCAGCGTAACTTCGCTTTGCTTGGCGAATTAACGATAGCGCAACTTCGCAACCTTACGCTTCCCCTGAGGATTTTAGTGAATTTGCGTAGCGCTGGCAAAAATACGCCTGGCGAAGTGCGGTGAAGCGGACGCTGGCGCAACTACGAATCTTAGTGAATTTGCCCCTATGTGACCAATACTGCATGTTCCTGCACTTTATTGTAGAATATGTGTTGGCGCTAGTGAAGTTCGGGTCAAGCTTTTTTCGACCAGCACCCTCCCAACCCTAACCCAGCCTGGCCTGCTCCGTCCCCTCTTTTTATATACCCACGCTCACCCTGCAGTGATGTCACAAAATGGACGGGGCAGGCACAAGTCTATAAATTGACAGGATGGAAGCTGGCAGTGTGAGGTTGCAGGAGGGGAGAGTGAAAGGGAGCTCTCAACCCAAACCCGCCCTCGACCCCAAGATTTTTTGCAGTAGCCTGCCCCAACCAGCCCGACCTGTGGGTTTTTCGAGCTGGCCTGCACATCACTAGTTGGCACTATATAAAAAACAGATTAAAAATAATATGGCTCAATGATATACAAGCTACAACACTGGTTATATTTAAGTTTGTTTACCTTAAGTAATACCATATTAATGTTTAATCATTGAATCCACAAGGGGGCAGTCTCTGCACAGTTCAAGAAACATTTTTTCTATTTCTAGGAAACTTGGCATTTCATTTTAGAAATACAGTATTTTTTTGGATTTTGCAATTTATATTATGTTCTCTTTGAACAACCTATTGTTTTTTAACAGGTTTTGAGATGATAATATGTTAACAAGTAATGTGGGGAGATGTCCCACTTCCAAATATGGACTCCACCTGCATCTCAGAGAAACATTAAAGTTTCTCTGAGATAGAGATAGAATTAAGTGTATATGGAGTTGTCACCTGCACTCCTGAAGTGCCTTGGTTCTCTGAATGCCTGGCTGGATATCAGCATATATCAAGATTTAGGGCGAATCTTCCCTTCGACAGGCCCACATTGGTTGGGCAATATCGTGGTAATCCCATTGTTTGGCCCTAGGTCTAAAGGATTGTATTAGAATGAAGGGGATACAAAAAAGTCAGAGCAAGGAATGATTCACAAAAAAAACCCCCACCATTTACTTAGTTCGAAGTATTTTTTTGGCTACTTCAACCATCGAATTGGCTACTTTGACTACGACTTTGAATCGAACAATTCAAACTAAAAATCGTTCGACTTATTCGACCATTCGATAGTCAAAGTACTGTCTCTTTAAAAAATACTTCGACCCCCTGCTTCGGGAAGTAAAACCTACCGAGGCCAATGTTAGCCTATGGAGAAGGTCCCCATAGGCTTCCTAACAATTTTCTGATCTAAGGAAAATCCTTCAATCGAACGATTTTTCCTTCGATCGTATGATCGTAGGAAGTGCGCTAAATCCTTCGACTTCGATATTCGAAGTCAAAGGATTTCAATTCAGCAGTCGAATATCGAGGGTTAATTAACCCTCAATATCCAACCATAAGTAAATTTGCCCCTTTGTGATTCATTTATTCCTGTCAATATGTTTACACAGAAAATTACACATTCATATAAATCTAACCCAACATTGTTAGTAGTCCTGTGTTTGAACCATGGGAACCTTGGGAACCTTGGGAGATCTTTCTTGAATGATATCTGCCCACTTAGGTTTGAAATGCCCTTCTGATGAGGGCCACGTTGATGCAGTTAGACTGGGGATAATAGGAGCTACAACATGGAGCTGGCCACTGCTCCTTTATAAACTGTAGCAAAAAAGGGAAAGTTGACCACACCACAATTTTAACCCATTAGGCAGGGGTGCAATGATGTTGTGACCACAAAATTCATAAAATCAAAGGAGGAGGATGCTCAACTATAACTCACCACTTGTTGTAGTGTCGGTGCTAGCTGCTGGTCCTCCTGCCAGGGATCCACTTATAACTCCAAGAAACACGCTGGAGCATTCAGAATTCTCTGAAAGTGGTTTATTGTGCCAACAAACTAGGCCCTTTCTCAAGCCTGTCCTCTGTAGTGATGAGCAAATTTTTTGAGCATTTTGCCATTGGCAGATTTTTCTGCAAAACCGCCCCAAAAATCGAATCTAAACTCTAATATTTTTTGCTACAAAAAATTGCAGTTCCAGACATCACATGTCTCTGAATCCGGGTTCCTGGCCTGAGAACTCTCTTCTATATCACAACACTTAACGGATTCACTCGAACACGATTTCAAATTAAAATTACGTTGCTTTATTCATACCTTTAAAATTTGTATGCTAAGGTACAGTGCATGATGGTCACCACTGACGCGTTTCATGCCCTATGGCCCTTCCTCAGAGTGTCTCTGAGGAAGGGCCATAGGGCATGAAACGCGTCAGTGGTGACCATCATGCACTGTACCTTAGCATACAAATTTTAAAGGTATGAATAAAGCAACGTAATTTTAATTTGAAATCGTGTTCGAGTGAATCCGTTAAGTGTTGCAACTATTTCCCTGGCCTGGAGTGAGTGTAGGACTGGCCAGACCAGGGATGACTTTGACTTAGTTGGCCAACTTAAACATATTGCAATATATAAACAAATAAGCCCTGTTTGTTACCAGGTCCAATTTCCTGAACAGGCGCCACTAGACCGTGTGGTCCTAGCTCCCGCCTGCCTCTCTTCATGCATTCAACCCACCCCCCCACGAGTGCGTGTGCCAAAGCACTGGGGAGCTGTACGTCCCCAGTGCTCATTACAATGCAGCTGGGCGACATGCTGCTTCTAAAATTTTGCAGCCCTAGGTCCGGCCTTTGTGTCCTCGCCACAAATCCGGGCCAAAACCAATATAAATTTTAAGGTATTTTTATATATATATTTAACATGCGCTAGACAAAAACGGAAAAGGGGTGCTACAACCTCCCTGCCGTGTAATCAATTCAAACAAACTTTCACAGCGGAACATTTATATTTTCTAAATTCTCACCAAATAGGTGGCTTGGTTCGGGTGCTCTTGCCCCAAACCCTCTGCTTCATAATATTTCTCCAAAGATATGAACATGGGTATGATATGGTATGATATATTTATGTCATATAAAAAATTAAGTACTACACAAAAAATGTAATCCCTTTTTATTGATTGCCATTCAATATGTCCAGTAGAGAGAGAGCTAATTGTGAGATTTTGTTTTTATTGTTTTTCTAATGTGGGGATTAGATAAGAATCCCTGGTTATCTCCAACCTGACAGAAAATTATTTCCACAACAGGCAAGAAATAATGAGTTGGGAAAGGAGATTTTATTTGTTTAGGGTACACAGACAAGGAAAAGGGGAAGGAATGAGAAAAAAAGGATTTCCAGCATTTTACTGTGCCTCTGAATTTAGCAACTCATTACTTGTGGATTTCGATACCAATGAACATTTTTTTTTATCAGCGATTGTATTGCAAGTATATAATACCCGTTCCAGGTATTTCTGTATGTGTTTTACTATTTAATCAGGTGCTCTGCTGTTCTCCCAGCCCTTCTTTACTGGTTGGTGCTGGATTAAAAGATTTATTTTGGTCCCAAGGCTACATTGTCCCACACCCTTCATGCCAGTCTAGGATGTGGTACAATGCTCTGTTAGTCTGGGTATACAGTGGTAACCCAGTATATCAGAATGTTTTTCCCACACCCCCAGCATCAGCAGGGTCATTTTAATAAACAGGCAAAAGGGGCATTTTACCAGGGACTACCAGGACATAGGCTCCCATAATCAGACTTATTTACTAACTTTTGGTTCTTTTTTTCAGAAATGGCAGGCACCTCATTTTAATTAGCTAGATCAGCTCTATAATAGAGCTTTTCTTTTTTAATCTCTTTTTTTATACTTTATGAATTTGTATTCTATTAACTGTACTTCATTATTAAGAGCTTGTAAGAGTGTGTTGGTTTGAGGGTCTGGGAAAGATATGCAGGAGTTTGGAGATTATAATATATACAGAATATATTACATACATGATAAAGTACTTACAGAACTAAAGTGATTATATATCTAACTCTGAACTTAACTTTGCTGGAGGAGGAGTATGGGGTGCCATTTGTCCAGTGTACATTTTGTAGACAAAAAGTATATTCTGTCTGCAAAAATAACTTCAATATAGTTGAGGCACAAAATACATTTTACCAGGATACATATATAACTGTGGTCAGATATATTGGTAGAAAATGTACAAAAGCAGTATGTTTAGTCAAAAATGAGAACAAAATCTGATTTCTGTACAAATAGGATATCAAAGTATTGTAAACAAGCATTTTGTCTTTCACACTGTATTTTGGTTCTCAAATGTATAAAATCCATGTAACAAAACCAGTGATGTGTAAAGGTACCTACAAGATGAATTATGTAAAAAAAACTAGAACAAAATATATAATGTTGTAAGCGGCTATCATATGTGAATCCACACAATTGATATCTCACTATAATTTACCAGTTTGAAGTGACAAAATAGATGCTTTATTATCTATTCTGTAAAACATTTCTGTCAGTCAAATTAGTGAACCAATGAGATGCAAGCATACTTCTTAACCAATAACAAGCACTCTTTAACTGAAGTCCATTTATCTATTAATTCACATTTCAAATAGCAACAGTTATTTGGCCAATAATATTAGGTTTCACTTTTTTTTCTGATCCTGCAGCTTCTTGCCATGTTTCCCCTCCCCTGAGGCTGCCATTTTTCTAGCACATGCTCTCCAGAATGGATCCTAGGGGTATTAATGTGAAGCTATTAGCTGACAGCATTTTGAACCTTTCAAAAATAGTTGAGAATTTGTCCTCTACAAGCTCCAACACTGGGGTAAGTCTGACAGTGATTTTATTCATCTCTCTAGTGGTGTATACCAACATATGGGTATCTTGCTGTAAGGTGTACATCTTAAAATTTGCACAACTTGCTTGTCAGACTTATTTAGCTTCTATTTTTTTTTTACTTCATTTAATAATAAGCATACAATCCATAATTGACTGGCCAGTCTGCTTAAAAAGGATAAAAACAAGCTATTTTTTTACCTCTTAATGCAGGGGTCCCTAACCTTTTTTGGACCGGGGACCGGTGCAAAAAAAAATAGTTTTTTGTCTTTTGCAAGGACCGGGGGGGGGGGGATCGGGGATGGGACTGGCAGGGGTCGGCAGCAAGCTTGTATGCGCCGGTGTCCAATTTTGGCATGCCGACGTCCAATTTGGGGCGCGCCTCGTTTTTGGCAGCCTTCTTAATTGTTCCCATTAAAATCAATCAAAGAAATCTGATTGGCTGTCTTAAGCTCCGCCCAGTTTTCTGAATTTTAACCCCAGTTACCTAGTCATGGTCAGTGCCAAGTTTGGGACCTCTGGTTTTAAAACTGTGAGAACGGCAGTAATCAAAAATTTTACATTGAAGTCAATAGGTGAAAACTGATTGGCCGTTTTTGGCTCCACCCACTTTTCCTAAATTTTGACCGCAGTCACCCAGTGAGTAATTGAGCCAAGTTTGGTACACCTAGCATTTAAACCGTGATAATAGCAGCAGTTTATCATTTTTAATTAAGGTCAATGGCTGAAATCTGATTGGCTGTTGTTGCCCCGCCCCTTTTTTTTCCTAATTGTGAACCACAGTCACTCAGTGACTAACATTCCAAAGTTTGGGAATGCTGTCATTTATTGTGTAAAAATGGCAGCATTTTTATTTTTTTCTATTGAAAATCAATGAATGAAATTCGATTGGTTGTTGGTGGCTCCGCCCACTTTTTCTAAACTTGAAGTGGAAACCCCCAGCGACCACATTTGTGATATTCAAGGTCCCTGACATCAATACTGAGAGAATGGCAGCCTTCTTAATTGTTCTCATTAAAATCAATCAAAGAAATCTGATTGGTTGGTTTTGGCTCCACCCACTTTTCTTAATTTTAATCCCAGTCCCCCAGTGACCAACTGTGCCAAGTTTGAGGACCCTGCCATTAACCGTCTAAGAGCGGCAGCAGTTTAACATTTTCCTATTTATTTGAATGGCTGAAATTTGATTGGCTGTTGTAGACTCCGCCCACTTTAGGTAAATTTTAGCCGAGTCACCCAGTGACCCACGGTGCCAAGTTTGGGAGAGCTCTAGCTTTAATACTGTGAGAATTACAGCTGTTTACATTTTCTCATTGAAGTCAATAGGGAAAATCTGATTGGTTGTTTGCGGCTCCGCCCACTTTTTTGGGTCCCCAAAATAGGACAGAATTTTTCAGTTTCACCCCATGACTAAATGAGCCAAGTTTGGTGAGTGTAACTTCAAAGCTGTACAAGTGGCAAAAGTTTCAAGTTTTCCAATGAAAGTCTATGGGGAAAAAAGGGGTCGTCGGGGGGTCGCCACAGGGGCACGGAGGTTGGGATCGCTTAACAAAGCACAAGCAACCTATTCGAGTATGAGTCGAACAAGTGTGCAAAGTTTCATAATTGTACTCCTAAAACTCTGGGAGGAGTAGCGTTTAGAAAATTGCTCAATTTTCATTGGGCGTTGGTAGCTCCGCCCACTTTGGGGTGCCCCCCCAAAATACTTATTTTTATTCGGGGTGACATCAACTATATGTGGTCCGAGTTTGGGGACTGTATCTTCAAAACTGTACAAGTGGCAGCGATTTGAAATTTTTCCCTGTCAATCTCAATGGGAAAAAAGGGGTCGTCGGGGGGTCGCCACAGGGGCGGGGTGGGTCCCCAAAATAGGACAGAATTTTTCAGCTTCACCCCATGACTAAATGACCCAAGTTTGGTGAGTGTAACTTCAAAGCTGTACAAGTGGCAAAAGTTTCAAGTTTTCCAATGAAAGTCTATGGGGAAAAATGGGGTCGTCGGGGGGTCGCCACAGGGGCACGGAGGGTGGGAACGCTTAACAAAGCACAAGCAACCTATTCGGGTATGAGCCGAACAAGTGTGCAAAGTATCATAATTGTACTCCTAAACCTCTGGGAGGAGTAGCGTATAGAAAATTGCTAAATTTTCATTGGGCGTTGGTAGCTCCGCCCACTTTGGGGTGCCCCCCCAAAATACTTATTTTTATTCGGGGTGACATCAACAATATGTGGTCCGAGTTTGGGGACTGTATCTTCAAAACTGTACGAGTGGCGGCGATTTGAAATTTTTCCCTGTCAAAGTCAATGGGAAAAAAGGGGTCGTCGGGGGGTCGCCACAGGGGCGGGGTGGGTGGGATCGCTTATTAAAGCACAAGCAACGTACTTTGCTATAAGAGGAATAAGTGTGGAAAGTTTGGCGCTTGCACCCCTAAAACTGTAGGAGGAGTAGCGTTTAGAAAATGGGGTTCGCCAATAATAATAATAATAATAATAACTAGAGGGTGTCGTTTCTGAAGAAACCACGGGATGTTGGCTATGAAACGCTATAGGTGTCTTGCCCAGTCGCCCCCGGTGCCTAGAGAGTACACAAAGTCGGTAGAATCCGGATTAAAACGGTGAAATTTAAAGCCAATCCAATTTTACCATTGAAATCCATTCAAACAAACTGGCTATTTTTGGCTCCGCCCACTTTTAAAAATTTGCATCCCAGTCACCCCTTCACCAAATGGACCAAGTTTGAGCACTCTTACATTAACAGTGTAAGATTGACAGGAATTTAAATATTCCCATTGAATAGCGTTTGGTAAAATGTGATTGGCTGTCTTAAGCTCCGCCCAGTTTTCTGAATTTTAACCCCAGTTACCTAGTCATGGTCAGTGCCAAGTTTGGGGCCTCCGGTTTTAAAACTGTGAGAACGGCGGTAATACAAAATTTTACATTAAAGTCAAGAGGTGAAAACTGATTGGCTGTTTTTGGCTCCACCCACTTTTCCTAAATTTTGACCGCAGTCACCCAGTGAGTAATTGAGTCAAGTTTGGTACACCTAGCATTTAAACTGTGATAATAGCAGCAGTTTATCATTTTTCTTTAAGGTCAATGGCTGAAATCTGATTGGTTGTTGTTGCCCCGCCCCTTTTTTTCCTAATTATGAACCACAGTCACTCAGTGACTAACATTTCAAAGTTTGTGAATGCTGTGATTTAATGTGTAAAAATGGCAGCATTTTTATTTTTTTCTAGTGAAAATCAATGAATGAAATTCGATTGGTTGTTGGTGGCTCCGCCCACTTTTTCTAAACTTGAAGTGGAAACCCCCAGCGGCCACATTTGTGATATTCAAGGTCCCTGACATCAATACTGTGAGAATGGCAGCCTTCTTAATTGTTCCCATTAAAATCAATCAAAGAAATCTGATTGGCTGTCTTAAGCTCCGCCCAGTTTTCTGAATTTTAACCCCAGTTACCTAGTCATGGTCAGTGCTAAGTTTGGGACCTCTGGTTTTAAAACTGTGAGAACGGCAGTAATCAAAAATTTTACATTGAAGTCAATAGGTGAAAACTGATTGGCCGTTTTTGGCTCCACCCACTTTTCCTAAATTTTGACCGCAGTCACCCAGTGAGTAATTGAGCCAAGTTTGGTACACCTAGCATTTAAACCGTGATAATAGCAGCAGTTTATCATTTTTAATTAAGGTCAATGGCTGAAATCTGATTGGCTGTTGTTGCCCCGCCCCTTTTTTTTCCTAATTGTGAACCACAGTCACTCAGTGACTAACATTCCAAAGTTTGGGAATGCTGTCATTTATTGTGTAAAAATGGCAGCATTTTTATTTTTTTCTATTGAAAATCAATGAATGAAATTCGATTGGTTGTTGGTGGCTCCGCCCCCTTTTTCTAAACTTGAAGTGGAAACCCCCAGCGACCACATTTGTGATATTCAAGGTCCCTGACATCAATACTGAGAGAATGGCAGCCTTCTTAATTGTTCTCATTAAAATCAATCAAAGAAATCTGATTGGTTGGTTTTGGCTCCACCCACTTTTCTTAATTTTAATCCCAGTCCCCCAGTGACCAACTGTGCCAAGTTTGAGGACCCTGCCATTAACCGTCTAAGAGCGGCAGCAGTTTAACATTTTCCTATTTATTTGAATGGCTGAAATTTGATTGGCTGTTGTAGACTCCGCCCACTTTAGGTAAATTTTAGCCGAGTCACCCAGTGACCCACGGTGCCAAGTTTGGGAGAGCTCTAGCTTTAATACTGTGAGAATTACAGCTGTTTACATTTTCTCATTGAAGTCAATAGGGAAAATCTGATTGGTTGTTTGCGGCTCCGCCCACTTTTTTGGGTCCCCAAAATAGGACAGAATTTTTCAGTTTCACCCCATGACTAAATGAGCCAAGTTTGGTGAGTGTAACTTCAAAGCTGTACAAGTGGCAAAAGTTTCAAGTTTTCCAATGAAAGTCTATGGGGAAAAAAGGGGTCGTCGGGGGGTCGCCACAGGGGCACGGAGGTTGGGATCGCTTAACAAAGCACAAGCAACCTATTCGAGTATGAGTCGAACAAGTGTGCAAAGTTTCATAATTGTACTCCTAAAACTCTGGGAGGAGTAGCGTTTAGAAAATTGCTCAATTTTCATTGGGTGTTGGTAGCTCCGCCCACTTTGGGGTGCCCCCCCAAAATACTTATTTTTATTCGGGGTGACATCAACTATATGTGGTCCGAGTTTGGGGACTGTATCTTCAAAACTGTACAAGTGGCAGCGATTTGAAATTTTTCCCTGTCAATCTCAATGGGAAAAAAGGGGTCGTCGGGGGGTCGCCACAGGGGCGGGGTGGGTCCCCAAAATAGGACAGAATTTTTCAGCTTCACCCCATGACTAAATGACCCAAGTTTGGTGAGTGTAACTTCAAAGCTGTACAAGTGGCAAAAGTTTCAAGTTTTCCAATGAAAGTCTATGGGGAAAAATGGGGTCGTCGGGGGGTCGCCACAGGGGCACGGAGGGTGGGATCGCTTAACAAAGCACAAGCAACCTATTCGGGTATGAGCCGAACAAGTGTGCAAAGTATCATAATTGTACTCCTAAACCTCTGGGAGGAGTAGCGTATAGAAAATTGCTAAATTTTCATTGGGCGTTGGTAGCTCCGCCCACTTTGGGGTGCCCCCCCAAAATACTTATTTTTATTCGGGGTGACATCAACAATATGTGGTCCGAGTTTGGGGACTGTATCTTCAAAACTGTACGAGTGGCGGCGATTTGAAATTTTTCCCTGTCAAAGTCAATGGGAAAAAAGGGGTCGTCGGGGGGTCGCCACAGGGGCGGGGTGGGTGGGATCGCTTATTAAAGCACAAGCAACGTACTTTGCTATAAGAGGAATAAGTGTGGAAAGTTTGGCGCTTGCACCCCTAAAACTGTAGGAGGAGTAGCGTTTAGAAAATGGGGTTCGCCAATAATAATAATAACTAGATGGTGTCGTTTCTGAAGAAACCACAAGATGTTGGCTTTGAAACGCAAGAGGTGTTGGGGCCAGTCGCCCCTGGTGCATAGAGAGTACACAAAGTTGGTAGAATCTGGTTTAAAACGGTGTAAATGGAAGCAGATCAAATAGTACCATTAAAATCAATCCAAAAACCTGATTGGCTGTTTTTGGCTCCACCCACTTTTAAAATTTGAATCCCAGTCCCCCTGTGACCGACTGTGCCAAGTTTGATGTCCCTGCCATTAACTGTGAAAGAATGGCAGCAACTTATATATTGACATTGATTAGCAATAGGTAACATTTGATTGGCTGTTTTAAGCTCCACCCAGTTTTCCGAATTTTAACCCCAGTCACCCAGTCATGATCTGTACCAAGTTTGGGGCCTCTGGCTTTAAAACTGTGAGAATGGCAGTATTTGAAACTTTTACATTGAAGTCAATAGGTAAAATCTGATTGGCTGTTATTGGCTCCGCCCACTTTTCCTAAATTTTGACCACAGTCACCCAGTGAGTAATTGTGCAGAGTTTGGGACACTTGGCATGGACGCCGTAATAATAGCAGCAATTTGGCGTTTTTCATTAATGTCAATGGCTGAAATCCGATTGGCTGTTGTTGCCCCACCCCCTATATTTTCCTAATTCTGAACCAGAGTCACCAAGTGACTAACACTTTAAGGTTTCGGAATCATGACATTTAACATGTAAAAATGGCAGCAATTTTATGTTTTTCTATTGAAAATCAATGAATGACATTTGATTGGTTGTTGGTGGCTCCACCCACTTTTCCTAACTTTGAAGTGCAAACACCAGGTGACCACATTTGTGATATTCGAGGTCCATGACATCAATAACGTGCAAATGGCAGCAATTTTAATTTTTCCCATTGAAATCATCAAAGAAATCTGATTGGTTGTTTTTGGCTCCACCCACTTTTCCAGATTTTGATCCCGGTCCTCCAGGGACCAACTGTGCCAAGTTTGAGGACCCTCCCATGAACAATCTAAGAGCGGCGACAGCTTTAACTTTTCCCATTGAAACAAATGGCTAATATTTGATTGGCTGTGGTAGACTCTGCCCACTTTTCCAAATTTTAACCCCAGTGACCCATGGTGCCAAGTTTTGGGTCTCTGGCTTTAACACTGTGGGAATGACAGTGTTTGACATTTTCTCATTGAAGTCAATAGGGAAAATCTGATTGGCTGTTTGTTGCTCCGCCCACTTTTTGGAGTCCCCAAAATGTGACAGAACTTTTCAGGTTGACCCCATGACTAAGTGACCCAAGTTTGGTGAGTGTAACTTTAATGCTGTACGAGTGGCAAAAGTTTCAAATTTGCCAATGAAAGTCTATGGGAAAAAATGGGGTCTTTGGGGGGCCGCCACAGGGCCACGGAGGGTGGGATTGCTTAACAGAGCACAAGCAACCTATTCGGGTATGAGCCCAACAAGTGTGCAAAGTTTCATCATTGTACTCCTAAAACTTTGGGAGGAGTAGCGTTTAGAAAATGCTAAAATTTCATTGGCTGTTGGTAGCTCCGCCCACTTTGGGGTGCCCCCCCAAAATACATATTTTTATTCGGGGTGGCACCAACAATATGCGGTCCGAGTTTGGGGAGTGTAGCTTCAAAACTGTATGAACGGCAGCGATTTGAAAATTTTCCCTGTCAAAGTCAATACGAAAAACGGCGTCTTCGGTGGTCCGCCGCACGGGCGCAGTGGGTGGGATCGCTTACTAAAGCACAAGCAACGTACTTTGCTATAAGGCGAATAGGTGTGGAAAGTTTGGCGCTTGTACCCCTAAAACTGTAGGAGGAGTAGCGTTTAGAAAACCGGGGGGCGCTAATAATAATAATAATAATAAGAATAAGAACGAGCTGAACTAGTAGATCAAGATGTTGGCTTTTTCAAAGCCAACATAATAATAATAACTAGAGGGTGTCGTTTCTGAAGAAACCACGGGATGTTGGCTATGAAACGATATAGGTGTCTTGCCCAGTCGCCCCCGGTGCCTAGAGAGTACACAAAGTCGGTAGAATCCGGATTAAAACGGTGAAATTTAAAGCCAATCCAATTTTACCATTGAAATCCATTCAAACAAACTGGCTATTTTTGGCTCCGCCCACTTTTAAAAATTTGCATCCCAGTCACCCCTTCACCAAATGGACCAAGTTTGAGCACTCTTACATTAACAGTGTAAGATTGACAGGAATTTAAATATTCCCATTGAATAGCGTTTGGTAAAATGTGATTGGCTGTCTTAAGCTCCGCCCAGTTTTCTGAATTTTAACCCCAGTTACCTAGTCATGGTCAGTGCCAAGTTTGGGGCCTCCGGTTTTAAAACTGTGAGAACGGCGGTAATACAAAATTTTACATTAAAGTCAAGAGGTGAAAACTGATTGGCTGTTTTTGGCTCCACCCACTTTTCCTAAATTTTGACCGCAGTCACCCAGTGAGTAAT
Source organism: Xenopus laevis (assembly GCF_017654675.1). NCBI lineage: Eukaryota > Metazoa > Chordata > Amphibia > Anura > Pipidae > Xenopus > Xenopus laevis. Next base: position 66,984,535 of record NC_054373.1, read on the forward strand.
TGAGTCAAGTTTGGTACACCTAGCATTTAAACTGTGATAATAGCAGCAGTTTATCATTTTTCTTTAAGGTCAATGGCTGAAATCTGATTGGTTGTTGTTGCCCCGCCCCTTTTTTTCCTAATTATGAACCACAGTCACTCAGTGACTAACATTTCAAAGTTTGTGAATGCTGTGATTTAATGTGTAAAAATGGCAGCATTTTTATTTTTTTCTAGTGAAAATCAATGAATGAAATTCGATTGGTTGTTGGTGGCTCCGCCCACTTTTTCTAAACTTGAAGTGGAAACCCCCAGCGGCCACATTTGTGATATTCAAGGTCCCTGACATCAATACTGTGAGAATGGCAGCCTTCTTAATTGTTCCCATTAAAATCAATCAAAGAAATCTGATTGGCTGTCTTAAGCTCCGCCCAGTTTTCTGAATTTTAACCCCAGTTACCTAGTCATGGTCAGTGCTAAGTTTGGGACCTCTGGTTTTAAAACTGTGAGAACGGCAGTAATCAAAAATTTTACATTGAAGTCAATAGGTGAAAACTGATTGGCCGTTTTTGGCTCCACCCACTTTTCCTAAATTTTGACCGCAGTCACCCAGTGAGTAATTGAGCCAAGTTTGGTACACCTAGCATTTAAACCGTGATAATAGCAGCAGTTTATCATTTTTAATTAAGGTCAATGGCTGAAATCTGATTGGCTGTTGTTGCCCCGCCCCTTTTTTTTCCTAATTGTGAACCACAGTCACTCAGTGACTAACATTCCAAAGTTTGGGAATGCTGTCATTTATTGTGTAAAAATGGCAGCATTTTTATTTTTTTCTATTGAAAATCAATGAATGAAATTCGATTGGTTGTTGGTGGCTCCGCCCACTTTTTCTAAACTTGAAGTGGAAACCCCCAGCGACCACATTTGTGATATTCAAGGTCCCTGACATCAATACTGAGAGAATGGCAGCCTTCTTAATTGTTCTCATTAAAATCAATCAAAGAAATCTGATTGGTTGGTTTTGGCTCCACCCACTTTTCTTAATTTTAATCCCAGTCCCCCAGTGACCAACTGTGCCAAGTTTGAGGACCCTGCCATTAACCGTCTAAGAGCGGCAGCAGTTTAACATTTTCCTATTTATTTGAATGGCTGAAATTTGATTGGCTGTTGTAGACTCCGCCCACTTTAGGTAAATTTTAGCCGAGTCACCCAGTGACCCACGGTGCCAAGTTTGGGAGAGCTCTAGCTTTAATACTGTGAGAATTACAGCTGTTTACATTTTCTCATTGAAGTCAATAGGGAAAATCTGATTGGTTGTTTGCGGCTCCGCCCACTTTTTTGGGTCCCCAAAATAGGACAGAATTTTTCAGTTTCACCCCATGACTAAATGAGCCAAGTTTGGTGAGTGTAACTTCAAAGCTGTACAAATGGCAAAAGTTTCAAGTTTTCCAATGAAAGTCTATGGGGAAAAAAGGGGTCGTCGGGGGGTCGCCACAGGGGCACGGAGGTTGGGATCGCTTAACAAAGCACAAGCAACCTATTCGAGTATGAGTCGAACAAGTGTGCAAAGTTTCATAATTGTACTCCTAAAACTCTGGGAGGAGTAGCGTTTAGAAAATTGCTCAATTTTCATTGGGTGTTGGTAGCTCCGCCCACTTTGGGGTGCCCCCCCAAAATACTTATTTTTATTCGGGGTGACATCAACTATATGTGGTCCGAGTTTGGGGACTGTATCTTCAAAACTGTACAAGTGGCAGCGATTTGAAATTTTTCCCTGTCAATCTCAATGGGAAAAAAGGGGTCGTCGGGGGGTCGCCACAGGGGCGGGGTGGGTCCCCAAAATAGGACAGAATTTTTCAGCTTCACCCCATGACTAAATGACCCAAGTTTGGTGAGTGTAACTTCAAAGCTGTACAAGTGGCAAAAGTTTCAAGTTTTCCAATGAAAGTCTATGGGGAAAAATGGGGTCGTCGGGGGGTCGCCACAGGGGCACGGAGGGTGGGATCGCTTAACAAAGCACAAGCAACCTATTCGGGTATGAGCCGAACAAGTGTGCAAAGTATCATAATTGTACTCCTAAACCTCTGGGAGGAGTAGCGTATAGAAAATTGCTAAATTTTCATTGGGCGTTGGTAGCTCCGCCCACTTTGGGGTGCCCCCCAAAATACTTATTTTTATTCGGGGTGACATCAACAATATGTGGTCCGAGTTTGGGGACTGTATCTTCAAAACTGTACGAGTGGCGGCGATTTGAAATTTTTCCCTGTCAAAGTCAATGGGAAAAAAGGGGTCGTCGGGGGGTCGCCACAGGGGCGGGGTGGGTGGGATCGCTTATTAAAGCACAAGCAACGTACTTTGCTATAAGAGGAATAAGTGTGGAAAGTTTGGCGCTTGCACCCCTAAAACTGTAGGAGGAGTAGCGTTTAGAAAATGGGGTTCGCCAATAATAATAATAATAATAATAACTAGAGGGTGTCGTTTCTGAAGAAACCACGGGATGTTGGCTATGAAACGCTATAGGTGTCTTGCCCAGTCGCCCCCGGTGCCTAGAGAGTACACAAAGTCGGTAGAATCCGGATTAAAACGGTGAAATTTAAAGCCAATCCAATTTTACCATTGAAATCCATTCAAACAAACTGGCTATTTTTGGCTCCGCCCACTTTTAAAAATTTGCATCCCAGTCACCCCTTCACCAAATGGACCAAGTTTGAGCACTCTTACATTAACAGTGTAAGATTGACAGGAATTTAAATATTCCCATTGAATAGCGTTTGGTAAAATGTGATTGGCTGTCTTAAGCTCCGCCCAGTTTTCTGAATTTTAACCCCAGTTACCTAGTCATGGTCAGTGCCAAGTTTGGGGCCTCCGGTTTTAAAACTGTGAGAACGGCGGTAATACAAAATTTTACATTAAAGTCAAGAGGTGAAAACTGATTGGCTGTTTTTGGCTCCACCCACTTTTCCTAAATTTTGACCGCAGTCACCCAGTGAGTAATTGAGTCAAGTTTGGTACACCTAGCATTTAAACTGTGATAATAGCAGCAGTTTATCATTTTTCTTTAAGGTCAATGGCTGAAATCTGATTGGTTGTTGTTGCCCCGCCCCTTTTTTTCCTAATTATGAACCACAGTCACTCAGTGACTAACATTTCAAAGTTTGTGAATGCTGTGATTTAATGTGTAAAAATGGCAGCATTTTTATTTTTTTCTAGTGAAAATCAATGAATGAAATTCGATTGGTTGTTGGTGGCTCCGCCCACTTTTTCTAAACTTGAAGTGGAAACCCCCAGCGGCCACATTTGTGATATTCAAGGTCCCTGACATCAATACTGTGAGAATGGCAGCCTTCTTAATTGTTCCCATTAAAATCAATCAAAGAAATCTGATTGGCTGTCTTAAGCTCCGCCCAGTTTTCTGAATTTTAACCCCAGTTACCTAGTCATGGTCAGTGCTAAGTTTGGGACCTCTGGTTTTAAAACTGTGAGAACGGCAGTAATCAAAAATTTTACATTGAAGTCAATAGGTGAAAACTGATTGGCCGTTTTTGGCTCCACCCACTTTTCCTAAATTTTGACCGCAGTCACCCAGTGAGTAATTGAGCCAAGTTTGGTACACCTAGCATTTAAACCGTGATAATAGCAGCAGTTTATCATTTTTAATTAAGGTCAATGGCTGAAATCTGATTGGCTGTTGTTGCCCCGCCCCTTTTTTTTCCTAATTGTGAACCACAGTCACTCAGTGACTAACATTCCAAAGTTTGGGAATGCTGTCATTTATTGTGTAAAAATGGCAGCATTTTTATTTTTTTCTATTGAAAATCAATGAATGAAATTCGATTGGTTGTTGGTGGCTCCGCCCACTTTTTCTAAACTTGAAGTGGAAACCCCCAGCGACCACATTTGTGATATTCAAGGTCCCTGACATCAATACTGAGAGAATGGCAGCCTTCTTAATTGTTCTCATTAAAATCAATCAAAGAAATCTGATTGGTTGGTTTTGGCTCCACCCACTTTTCTTAATTTTAATCCCAGTCCCCCAGTGACCAACTGTGCCAAGTTTGAGGACCCTGCCATTAACCGTCTAAGAGCGGCAGCAGTTTAACATTTTCCTATTTATTTGAATGGCTGAAATTTGATTGGCTGTTGTAGACTCCGCCCACTTTAGGTAAATTTTAGCCGAGTCACCCAGTGACCCACGGTGCCAAGTTTGGGAGAGCTCTAGCTTTAATACTGTGAGAATTACAGCTGTTTACATTTTCTCATTGAAGTCAATAGGGAAAATCTGATTGGTTGTTTGCGGCTCCGCCCACTTTTTTGGGTCCCCAAAATAGGACAGAATTTTTCAGTTTCACCCCATGACTAAATGAGCCAAGTTTGGTGAGTGTAACTTCAAAGCTGTACAAGTGGCAAAAGTTTCAAGTTTTCCAATGAAAGTCTATGGGGAAAAAAGGGGTCGTCGGGGGGTCGCCACAGGGGCACGGAGGTTGGGATCGCTTAACAAAGCACAAGCAACCTATTCGAGTATGAGTCGAACAAGTGTGCAAAGTTTCATAATTGTACTCCTAAAACTCTGGGAGGAGTAGCGTTTAGAAAATTGCTCAATTTTCATTGGGTGTTGGTAGCTCCGCCCACTTTGGGGTGCCCCCCCAAAATACTTATTTTTATTCGGGGTGACATCAACTATATGTGGTCCGAGTTTGGGGACTGTATCTTCAAAACTGTACAAGTGGCAGCGATTTGAAATTTTTCCCTGTCAATCTCAATGGGAAAAAAGGGGTCGTCGGGGGGTCGCCACAGGGGCGGGGTGGGTCCCCAAAATAGGACAGAATTTTTCAGCTTCACCCCATGACTAAATGACCCAAGTTTGGTGAGTGTAACTTCAAAGCTGTACAAGTGGCAAAAGTTTCAAGTTTTCCAATGAAAGTCTATGGGGAAAAATGGGGTCGTCGGGGGGTCGCCACAGGGGCACGGAGGGTGGGATCGCTTAACAAAGCACAAGCAACCTATTCGGGTATGAGCCGAACAAGTGTGCAAAGTATCATAATTGTACTCCTAAACCTCTGGGAGGAGTAGCGTATAGAAAATTGCTAAATTTTCATTGGGCGTTGGTAGCTCCGCCCACTTTGGGGTGCCCCCCAAAATACTTATTTTTATTCGGGGTGACATCAACAATATGTGGTCCGAGTTTGGGGACTGTATCTTCAAAACTGTACGAGTGGCGGCGATTTGAAATTTTTCCCTGTCAAAGTCAATGGGAAAAAAGGGGTCGTCGGGGGGTCGCCACAGGGGCGGGGTGGGTGGGATCGCTTATTAAAGCACAAGCAACGTACTTTGCTATAAGAGGAATAAGTGTGGAAAGTTTGGCGCTTGCACCCCTAAAACTGTAGGAGGAGTAGCGTTTAGAAAATGGGGTTCGCCAATAATAATAATAATAATAATAACTAGAGGGTGTCGTTTCTGAAGAAACCACGGGATGTTGGCTATGAAACGCTATAGGTGTCTTGCCCAGTCGCCCCCGGTGCCTAGAGAGTACACAAAGTCGGTAGAATCCGGATTAAAACGGTGAAATTTAAAGCCAATCCAATTTTACCATTGAAATCCATTCAAACAAACTGGCTATTTTTGGCTCCGCCCACTTTTAAAAATTTGCATCCCAGTCACCCCTTCACCAAATGGACCAAGTTTGAGCACTCTTACATTAACAGTGTAAGATTGACAGGAATTTAAATATTCCCATTGAATAGCGTTTGGTAAAATGTGATTGGCTGTCTTAAGCTCCGCCCAGTTTTCTGAATTTTAACCCCAGTTACCTAGTCATGGTCAGTGCCAAGTTTGGGGCCTCCGGTTTTAAAACTGTGAGAACGGCGGTAATACAAAATTTTACATTAAAGTCAAGAGGTGAAAACTGATTGGCTGTTTTTGGCTCCACCCACTTTTCCTAAATTTTGACCGCAGTCACCCAGTGAGTAATTGAGTCAAGTTTGGTACACCTAGCATTTAAACTGTGATAATAGCAGCAGTTTATCATTTTTCTTTAAGGTCAATGGCTGAAATCTGATTGGTTGTTGTTGCCCCGCCCCTTTTTTTCCTAATTATGAACCACAGTCACTCAGTGACTAACATTTCAAAGTTTGTGAATGCTGTGATTTAATGTGTAAAAATGGCAGCATTTTTATTTTTTTCTAGTGAAAATCAATGAATGAAATTCGATTGGTTGTTGGTGGCTCCGCCCACTTTTTCTAAACTTGAAGTGGAAACCCCCAGCGGCCACATTTGTGATATTCAAGGTCCCTGACATCAATACTGTGAGAATGGCAGCCTTCTTAATTGTTCCCATTAAAATCAATCAAAGAAATCTGATTGGCTGTCTTAAGCTCCGCCCAGTTTTCTGAATTTTAACCCCAGTTACCTAGTCATGGTCAGTGCTAAGTTTGGGACCTCTGGTTTTAAAACTGTGAGAACGGCAGTAATCAAAAATTTTACATTGAAGTCAATAGGTGAAAACTGATTGGCCGTTTTTGGCTCCACCCACTTTTCCTAAATTTTGACCGCAGTCACCCAGTGAGTAATTGAGCCAAGTTTGGTACACCTAGCATTTAAACCGTGATAATAGCAGCAGTTTATCATTTTTAATTAAGGTCAATGGCTGAAATCTGATTGGCTGTTGTTGCCCCGCCCCTTTTTTTTCCTAATTGTGAACCACAGTCACTCAGTGACTAACATTCCAAAGTTTGGGAATGCTGTCATTTATTGTGTAAAAATGGCAGCATTTTTATTTTTTTCTATTGAAAATCAATGAATGAAATTCGATTGGTTGTTGGTGGCTCCGCCCACTTTTTCTAAACTTGAAGTGGAAACCCCCAGCGACCACATTTGTGATATTCAAGGTCCCTGACATCAATACTGAGAGAATGGCAGCCTTCTTAATTGTTCTCATTAAAATCAATCAAAGAAATCTGATTGGTTGGTTTTGGCTCCACCCACTTTTCTTAATTTTAATCCCAGTCCCCCAGTGACCAACTTTGCCAAGTTTGAGGACCCTGCCATTAACCGTCTAAGAGCGGCAGCAGTTTAACATTTTCCTATTTATTTGAATGGCTGAAATTTGATTGGCTGTTGTAGACTCCGCCCACTTTAGGTAAATTTTAGCCGAGTCACCCAGTGACCCACGGTGCCAAGTTTGGGAGAGCTCTAGCTTTAATACTGTGAGAATTACAGCTGTTTACATTTTCTCATTGAAGTCAATAGGGAAAATCTGATTGGTTGTTTGCGGCTCCGCCCACTTTTTTGGGTCCCCAAAATAGGACAGAATTTTTCAGTTTCACCCCATGACTAAATGAGCCAAGTTTGGTGAGTGTAACTTCAAAGCTGTACAAGTGGCAAAAGTTTCAAGTTTTCCAATGAAAGTCTATGGGGAAAAAAGGGGTCGTCGGGGGGTCGCCACAGGGGCACGGAGGTTGGGATCGCTTAACAAAGCACAAGCAACCTATTCGAGTATGAGTCGAACAAGTGTGCAAAGTTTCATAATTGTACTCCTAAAACTCTGGGAGGAGTAGCGTTTAGAAAATTGCTCAAATTTCATTGGGCGTTGGTAGCTCCGCCCACTTTGGGGTGCCCCCCCAAAATACTTATTTTTATTCGGGGTGACATCAACTATATGTGGTCCGAGTTTGGGGACTGTATCTTCAAAACTGTACAAGTGGCAGCGATTTGAAATTTTTCCCTGTCAATCAATGGGAAAAAGGGTCGTCGGGGGGCCAAGGGCGGGGTGGGGGATCGCTTATTAAAGCACAAGCAACGTACTTTGCTATAAGAGGAATAAGTGTGGAAAGTTTGGCGCTTGCACCCCTAAAACTGTAGGAGGAGTAGCGTTTAGAAAATGGGGTTCGCCAATAATAATAATAATAATAACTAGAGGGTGTCGTTTCTGAAGAAACCACGGGATGTTGGCTATGAAACGCTATAGGTGTCTTGCCCAGTCGCCCCCGGTGCCTAGAGAGTACACAAAGTCGGTAGAATCCGGATTAAAACGGTGAAATTTAAAGCCAATCCAATTTTACCATTGAAATCCATTCAAACAAACTGGCTATTTTTGGCTCCGCCCACTTTTAAAAATTTGCATCCCAGTCACCCCTTCACCAAATGGACCAAGTTTGAGCACTCTTACATTAACAGTGTAAGATTGACAGGAATTTAAATATTCCCATTGAATAGCGTTTGGTAAAATGTGATTGGCTGTCTTAAGCTCCGCCCAGTTTTCTGAATTTTAACCCCAGTTACCTAGTCATGGTCAGTGCCAAGTTTGGGGCCTCCGGTTTTAAAACTGTGAGAACGGCGGTAATACAAAATTTTACATTAAAGTCAAGAGGTGAAAACTGATTGGCTGTTTTTGGCTCCACCCACTTTTCCTAAATTTTGACCGCAGTCACCCAGTGAGTAATTGAGTCAAGTTTGGTACACCTAGCATTTAAACTGTGATAATAGCAGCAGTTTATCATTTTTCTTTAAGGTCAATGGCTGAAATCTGATTGGTTGTTGTTGCCCCGCCCCTTTTTTTCCTAATTATGAACCACAGTCACTCAGTGACTAACATTTCAAAGTTTGTGAATGCTGTGATTTAATGTGTAAAAATGGCAGCATTTTTATTTTTTTCTAGTGAAAATCAATGAATGAAATTCGATTGGTTGTTGGTGGCTCCGCCCACTTTTTCTAAACTTGAAGTGGAAACCCCCAGCGGCCACATTTGTGATATTCAAGGTCCCTGACATCAATACTGTGAGAATGGCAGCCTTCTTAATTGTTCCCATTAAAATCAATCAAAGAAATCTGATTGGCTGTCTTAAGCTCCGCCCAGTTTTCTGAATTTTAACCCCAGTTACCTAGTCATGGTCAGTGCTAAGTTTGGGACCTCTGGTTTTAAAACTGTGAGAACGGCAGTAATCAAAAATTTTACATTGAAGTCAATAGGTGAAAACTGATTGGCCGTTTTTGGCTCCACCCACTTTTCCTAAATTTTGACCGCAGTCACCCAGTGAGTAATTGAGCCAAGTTTGGTACACCTAGCATTTAAACCGTGATAATAGCAGCAGTTTATCATTTTTGAATTAAGGTCAATGGCTGAAATCTGATTGGCTGTTGTTGCCCCGCCCCTTTTTTTTCCTAATTGTGAACCACAGTCACTCAGTGACTAACATTCCAAAGTTTGGGAATGCTGTCATTTATTGTGTAAAAATGGCAGCATTTTTATTTTTTTCTATTGAAAATCAATGAATGAAATTCGATTGGTTGTTGGTGGCTCCGCCCACTTTTTCTAAACTTGAAGTGGAAACCCCCAGCGACCACATTTGTGATATTCAAGGTCCCTGACATCAATACTGAGAGAATGGCAGCCTTCTTAATTGTTCTCATTAAAATCAATCAAAGAAATCTGATTGGTTGGTTTTGGCTCCACCCACTTTTCTTAATTTTAATCCCAGTCCCCCAGTGACCAACTGTGCCAAGTTTGAGGACCCTGCCATTAACCGTCTAAGAGCGGCAGCAGTTTAACATTTTCCTATTCATTTGAATGGCTGAAATTTGATTGGCTGTTGTAGACTCCGCCCACTTTAGGTAAATTTTAGCCGAGTCACCCAGTGACCCACGGTGCCAAGTTTGGGAGAGCTCTAGCTTTAATACTGTGAGAATTACAGCTGTTTACATTTTCTCATTGAAGTCAATAGGGAAAATCTGATTGGTTGTTTGCGGCTCCGCCCACTTTTTTGGGTCCCCAAAATAGGACAGAATTTTTCAGTTTCACCCCATGACTAAATGAGCCAAGTTTGGTGAGTGTAACTTCAAAGCTGTACAAGTGGCAAAAGTTTCAAGTTTTCCAATGAAAGTCTATGGGGAAAAAAGGGGTCGTCGGGGGGTCGCCACAGGGGCACGGAGGTTGGGATCGCTTAACAAAGCACAAGCAACCTATTCGAGTATGAGTCGAACAAGTGTGCAAAGTTTCATAATTGTACTCCTAAAACTCTGGGAGGAGTAGCGTTTAGAAAATTGCTCAATTTTCATTGGGCGTTGGTAGCTCCGCCCACTTTGGGGTGCCCCCCCAAAATACTTATTTTTATTCTGGGTTACATCAACTATATGTGGTCCGAGTTTGGGGACTGTATCTTCAAAACTGTACAAGTGGCAGCGATTTGAAATTTTTCCCTGTCAATCTCAATGGAAAAAAAGGGGTCGTCGGGGGGTCGCCACAGGGGCGGGGTGGGTCCCCAAAATAGGACAGAATTTTTCAGCTTCACCCCATGACTAAATGACCCAAGTTTGGTGAGTGTAACTTCAAAGCTGTACAAGTGGCAAAAGTTTCAAGTTTTCCAATGAAAGTCTATGGGGAAAAATGGGGTCGTCGGGGGGTCGCCACAGGGGCACGGAGGGTGGGATCGCTTAACAAAGCACAAGCAACCTATTCGGGTATGAGCCGAACAAGTGTGCAAAGTATCATAATTGTACTCCTAAACCTCTGGGAGGAGTAGCGTATAGAAAATTGCTAAATTTTCATTGGGCGTTGGTAGCTCCGCCCACTTTGGGGTGCCCCCCCAAAATACTTATTTTTATTCGGGGTGACATCAACAATATGTGGTCCGAGTTTGGGGACTGTATCTTCAAAACTGTACGAGTGGCGGCGATTTGAAATTTTTCCCTGTCAAAGTCAATGGGAAAAAAGGGGTCGTCGGGGGGTCGCCACAGGGGCGGGGTGGGTGGGATCGCTTATTAAAGCACAAGCAACGTACTTTGCTATAAGAGGAATAAGTGTGGAAAGTTTGGCGCTTGCACCCCTAAAACTGTAGGAGGAGTAGCGTTTAGAAAATGGGGTTCGCCAATAATAATAAGAAGAAGAACGAGCTGAACTCGAAGAACAGTATGTTGGCTATTTCATAGCCAACATAATAACAATAAGAAGAAGAACGAGCTGAACTCGAAGAACAGTATGTTGGCTATTTCATAGCCAACATAATAAGAAGAAGAACAAGCTGAACTCGAAGAACAGTATGTTGGCTATTTCATAGCCAACATAATAAGAAGAAGAACGAGCTGAACTCGAAGAACAGTATGTTGGCTATTTCATAGCCAACATAATAATAAGAAGAAGAACGAGCTGAACTCGAAGAACAGTATGTTGGCTATTTCATAGCCAACATAATTACAGTGCATTGTATAGTATAGTATAGAACAATACTATATCTCTAGCATCTAATATATCTATCATCTCCCTCTATCTGTCTCTCACTCTCTTCTATCTATCATTTAATATAGCAATTCTCTCTCTTTCTCTCATCTATTATCTATCATCTATCATCTAATATAGCAATCCTCTCTCACTCATCTATTTTCTATCATCTATTTTTCATCTAATATAGCAACCTCATAGTGAAACATGCTTTACTTGTCCTTTAAAGGGGTTGTTCACCTATAAATCAAGTTTTACATTAAGTAGAGAGTCATATTCTGAGACAATTTGCAATTGGTTTTCATTTTTTATTATTTGTAGTTTTTTTTATTTTTAGTTATTTAGTGCTTTATTCAACAACTCTCCAGTTTGCAATTTCAGCAATATGGTTGCTAGGGTACAAATTACCATAGCAACCATGCATTCATTTGAATTAGAGACAGGAATATGAATAAGTGAGGGCCAAAATACATGAGTAATAAAAAGTAGCCATAACAAGTTTGTAGCCTTACAGGACATTTCTGTTTTAGGTAGGGTCGGTGACCCCTGTTTGAAGCTGTAAGCAGCAGAAGGCAAATAATTTAAAAACCATAAAAAATAAACAATGAAGAGCAACTGTTGCCTTAGAATAAGCCATTCTATAACATACTAAAATTTCAATTAAAGGTGAACTTCCCCTTTAGCTCAAACAATGCACTTGCAGTCATCGAGGTTGTGAGAGTTTACGTTTTTTTAAGCTGTTAATGTTTGTTACATCTTTAGTGTTTTAGTGTTTTTGCTTTGCCATCATCTATCTATTTATTATTATCTATTCCCCCCTACTTCATTATATATCTGTGTATTTCTTTGTCTGGTGCAGTTTCTTCAGGAGCAATGGCCTGTAGAAAAACAGCAGAATGTTTTTTACTGAGGTAGCTTTTTTTTTGCCACCACTGTGAAAGCTTGTTTAGAGCTCCTTATTCTGTTGATGTTTGTCACAGCTTCAGTATTTGTGATTTTTGCTTTCTACTTGTCTACTTTAACCTGTAGAACATCTATGTCTGTGTTGTTTTGCTATGTTTTTTCCTTGTCTATATCTTGTCTATATGTTTATCTCTGTCTATGTATCTCTATTTTCTCTCTATTTCTCTATGTATTAACTATATCTTCTCTCTATCAAATGGTGCAGTTTTTTTTTCCAAGATCATCAGCTATCTATCATTTATAATCTCTCTCTCTCACTTGCTCTCTCTCTCTATATATGTCTTTCATCTGGAGAGTTTATTTTTGAAATCTTTTTGAAATCTTTTTGAAATCTTTTAATTGAGCTAGTTTCTAGCTGCATTAAGCTGCATCCTAACTCTAAGAAAACAATGCCGTTCCAGTCATAGAAGTTAATTTTTATCAGAGAATAGAAATCTATGTGATTTTTGCTTTGCCATGCAGGAGAAATAGAGAATTAGTTCTAAAAAGTCAAATCCATGTGTCTGTGTCTTTGAAAGTTATAAAATCCATAAAACAGAACTAGTGAAGTGTAAAGGCACTTTACAGAATGAATGATGTTAAAAATAATGTCTCTGATTTACCAGTTTAACATTACAAAATAGTTAAGTTAGACAAAACAGATAAAACAGACAAAACAGATATTTTTTAGATCCAGATAACTATTTTGTGAATTTCTGTCAGTCAAATTAGTGAACCAATGAGATGCAAGCATACTTCTTAACCAATAACAAGCACTCTTTAACTGAAGTCCATTTATCTATTCGTTCACCTTTCAAATAGCAACAGTTATTTGGCCAATAATATTAGGTTTCATTTTTTTTCTGATCCTGCAGCTCCTTGCAATGTTTCCCCTCCCCTGAGGCTGCCATTTTTCTAGCACATGCTCTCCAGAATGGATCCTAGGGGTATTAATGTGAAGCTATTAGCTGACAGCATTTTGAACCTTTCAAAAATAGTTGAGAATTTGTCCTCTACAAGCTCCAACACTGCTGGGGTAAGTCTGACAGTGATTTTATTCATTTTTCTAGTGCTATAAGGTGTACAGCTTAAACTTTGCACAACTTGCTTTTTCAGACTTGTTTAGCTTGTGTTTTATAATTTGGAAATATTACTGTCATCATTACATTTGCATATTCCAGCTTTTATTTGAGTTATTGTTCAATAGCAGATGCAGAATTTAAATTTGTTTTTTGATTCTTGTCTCCCCATTTAACCTTAACTCAAACAGTACAATTCCAATTCTTATTTTATATTAGCTCTAAAAGCACTGCAGATTCTTTTATAGGCGGGTTGTTAATGCTTGAGTTTAAGTTTGTGTGATTATTCTCTGCATCTCTCTCTCTCTATATATATATATATATATTCCCAAATCCAAGGTTCACACCGTTTAGGCTTTTGCCCGGGTGCCATGATCTTTTAGACTCAACATTTCGATCCCCCACAGGGATCCCTATATATATATATATATATATATATATATATATATATATATATATATATATATATATATATATATAATCTTTGGCTGGCTGGCTGTCTGCTCTGTACGGCTACAAATATACTGATATTGCTACTTTATATTCCTGATCTTTCTATTCAGCTTCTTTCCTATTCATATTCCAGTCTATTATTCAAACTAGTGCATAGTTGCTAGGGGAATTTGCACCCTAGCAACCAAATTGCTTAAAATGCAAATTGCAGAGCTGCTGAATAAAAAGTTAAATAACGCAAAAAACACAAATAATAAAAAATAAAAACCAATTACAAATTGTCTCAGAATAACACTCTACATCATACTAAAATGTATCTCAAAGGTGAAGAAGCACCCCTTTAATGCTTAAGTCTGTGTGATTTTTCTATTAGTTTTCTGCATCTATCATATATCTGTCTATCTATCATCTATATATCTATCCAGTGGAGAATTTATTTTCAAGATATTTTAATTGAGCTTATCAAACATTGCAGTTTCAGTTTTAGTAAATTATTGTTAGAACTCCAGTCTGTGATTTTTGCATTGGCATATACGTACAGAGATTGATTGAAAGTCACTGCTAGCTTTTGCCTATCACTTTGCCCATCTATTTTCTGTCTCTCTGTTTCTTTGTCAGTCCTTGTTTTTTCTTTTTTATCTTTTTAACTAGCTACCAAGTTTTAATTGAGCTTTTTTCTTGTCTCTTCATTTAAACAGCATTTTTAGCTTAATGGAAAACAATTGCAAAAATGAAAACTGTATATGTGCTTTATCTTATGGAAATTAGAAACCTTATACATATAATCAATTAAAATTATGTCCGTGAAATGAAGTTATTCTTATTGTCTCTCTTGCGAAATCAGATAGATTTTGATTTTACAGTCAGGTCTAATAATTTCTTTGTGTGTGTGGGGGGGGGTGCTTGGTTTTATGCCGTTTGCCTAGAAGATGAATTGGATCTCACTCTTTCAAAATAACTAGATCTCTCTATAGGATTTATACTGGAGTGTGGTATTGTGCTAGTTTTTGTTTGTGCTGGTGTTGGTTATGTTATTTACCTATAATACAGTTTCTAGGCAAAATAAAACAATTAAAAGATGTATTAGAACTGTTAATTAAAATCTGTCCCAAACGCCTGCATGAAGAGAGATTGCTAAATGGGGCATACTGAAAAGTTACTTTAATATTTCAGAAACAGTACATCATTTTAGATTTTTTTTACTTCCATGATATGAAGCTTATAAAAAAGATTATTTGCACAAAAGTTCCTTTTTAACCCAGACATTTATAACTATACACATTTTTGCAGGGATTTAAAGTCATATTTATCAAACAATCATTACAATATTTATCAAGTGGTGGTCTATTGAAATGTTTGGTAAATTTTCATCAGCTAAATTTTACTTCTTTATACCCAATGCCTGATCAGTCAAAAGAGGAAAAAAGGTTTTAAAGGAGTAAAACTTGCTGTATATGAGACCCACAACCTGACCTGATTAAAGTCTGTAAGGCTGCTGCACACACTTTAAGAGAGATAGTGCCCTGGTACTAACAGTAATATTATATAGAATTTGTGAAAAATGCTGTTGCACTCTAGGGACTTAAAAAGTAAAAAAAAACTTTATTAGAATCGACGTTTCGACCCTCAATGGGGTCTTTATAAAGACCCCATTGAGGGTCAAAACGTTGATTCTAATAATAGAGTGCAACAGCATTTTGCACAAATTTTATATATATATATACATACACACACAAATGAGCATTCACAACTTTTGCAGTAAAATTTCAAGTTTCTTTCTCTTGTGTGCTGATTCCAAAGCAACCTTTAATCATAATGTATTACACTCTAACTACAACTACAGTTATTTAAGGCGTAATTATAGCAGATGCATTTTAGATTTAACCAATAGGTATTGTGAACCGTTAGCGTACATGTTAAAGGGGTGGTTCAACTTTAAGTTAACTTTTAGTATGTCATAAAATGGCCAATTCTAAGCAACTTTTAATTTGGTTTTGATTATAGTTATTTGCCTTTTTATTCTGACTCTTTGCAGCTTTCAAATTGGCGTCGCTGACCCCTTTTAAAAGCAAATGCTCTGTAAGGCTATACATTAATTGTTATTGCTACATTGTATTACTCATATTTCTATTCAGGCCCTCTCCTATTCGTATTCCAGTCTCTTATTCAAATCAGTATATGGTTGCTAGGGTAATATGGACCCTAGCAACCAGTTTGCTGAAACTGGAGATCTACTGACAACTAAATAAGTCAAAAACCACAAATAATAAAAAATGAAAACCAATTGCAAAATTGTCTAAAATTGTCTCAGAATATCACTCTCTACATCATACTAAAAGTTATATCAAAGGTGAAAAACCCCTTTAATACTTAGTGCTATTCTACTGAAAGGCTGCTGTCCCCTTTCTGACCCTGAGAAATGGAGTGAATGTGAAATAGAAACATTTTCAAGTGGGGGAGAGGTAGTAATGTGCATGTGCCTAGAACCTGATCACTCACCATTAGGTGCTCATTGTGCCAGATTACTGTGCCAGCAATATCTGACTGGTGTATGTATACCTTGTCTATATCTTATTTCTCAGCCATGTGTCCTCACTCATAGCAGATTAGTAGTTTAGTTTGCTATCTTGGATCACCAACAGCATTTATCCTTCAATAAATGATCATGCTCTATTCAGGCACACTGTGCAGATGAAAGAGGCAGATGCATTTTAGGTTTAACCTACAGTTAACCTTGAAAGTTATTTTACACAGTATTCTGTGTAACGGTTAATAAAGTGACACGTAGAATAATTGTTGTCCCCTTTCTGACCCTTAGCATTGAAAGGGAAAATGAAACACGAAATTGTTACATCAGTAGGGAGAGTAGCATCAATGTGTATGCTCCTAGAACTAACTCTGTTCATTTGGTCCTTGTTGTACTAGATTGCTGTGCCAGCAGTATCTCACTGATATGGGGCACTTTGAATATACCATATTCTTTAGTCATGTGTCAAGACTCTGACAGCAGATTAGTAGGTTAGGTACCTATGTGAGACCACAATTAGACAGATGCCACAGGCAGCTGATTCTCAGCCTGCAGGAAACCTGCTGAACAAGAATCAGACCTAAACTAGTGCCAGATTCCTTCCTTGCCCACAGCCTGAACCACTGGGTTAATGTGGGTGCAGGCACAGGTGGGAGATTTTGGTGCCGGAATGCATAGATGGAATTTGATTTTTTTGTTTGGAGAGGCTAAAGTTGGCCGTATACAAGGCAATATATTAAATTTAAGATTTGCACCAGTATGATAACTTGTAACTATATCTACAATTCCCACCAACTTCAGTACAAAAGTTCAGTCAGAAGTGTATTTTTCAGGAATACCTTTCAATATTCCAACACTGAAATTACTGTATTCTTGCCAGAAAATATGTTTAGGTGCTTTATTGCTCACTGACATAGTAACACAGTAATTTAGGTTGAATAAATACATTTACCCATCAAGTTCAACCTTTGAAACCAGCCTGCTAATTCATCCAAAGAATATAATGAAAGGCAGTGGACACTTATTAAATACAGTGATAGAGTAATGATACCCCAGCACAGTGGGTACTGATACCAGTCACTTTCATTTACAATGCCCCCCTGAACATTGGGTAACATCAATTCCATGCCAGTTTCATGTATTATACCCCGACTCCCCAGAAAATGTAGGATAAATTCAATGCTCATTCTATGTTTATCTATAATAAGTAACACACTACATAAGAGAATAAAATCATTACAAATTTAATGTATAATACCCAGAACACAAATAACAGAATAAATGCTTGTTTTTATCGCCTGTAATACTTAAGAACCAAAATTTTATCCACAAAGTGTACATCTAGTTAAAAATAGCATTTCTGGTTACAGCAAGGCAAAGGGTTAATGCTGTTAGAGAGATGCTGCAAAGTTTTCAGCACTGAGGGACTATCTAAAGTATTTGTTTGCTTAAGACAATTCTTTACTGCAGTTCTTATAGAACTTAAAGGGGAAGGAAACCTAGTCGGCGCACACCCCACAGCCCCCCTCCCGTTTGTTGCCCACCCTCCCTCCTCCCCCCTGGCCTACCCGTCCCGCTGGGCAAATGCCCCTAACTTGTTACTTACCCTTACCTGCGCAGAAGGGTAAGTAACAAGTTAGGGGCATTTGCCCAGCGGGACGGGTAGGCCAGGGGGAGGAGGGAGGGTGGGCAACAAACGGGAGGGGGGGTGGGGGGTTTGCGCCGACTAGGTTTCCTTCCCCTTTAAAGTTTGGGTGGAAGGTGATGCTAATTACCTCCAGTGTCAGCTGCAGAAAAACTTCATAGACAGGAATTCCTGCACTTTCCCGCTCCCTAAAATCGATCTCCCTTGATGCTGCTGGTTCAAGCCCTGGTACTGCCATGCAGGCATTTGATTGGCTGCAGAATGGGTCAAACATTAACCTCTAGCCAATCCAATTCCAGTCATACCAGGACTCTCAGGGCAAAACATGAAGCATCTAAACTTATCAAAAAATATAGCTAAATACAGAGGTGAGAGGACATACACCACCCCTTGCTCCCCCCACATGCAGGGTTCGCACTATAAATTCAGTAAGGGTTAGGGAGTAGGGCATTTATTGCTTTTTTTTCCTCCTTTTTTATTTTTTTTTAAAGGTGTCAAAATACAAACTCTTGCATTTTGGTGCTGAAATTCAACGCACATACAACCAGTCAGCTGATGAAGTGGTTCAAGGGTGCAAAAGGGCAATAGAGAGGTCTATAGAGATAATAGCACTGCATTTATATTATTTTGCTTGCTTTGTTTTTCTCTTGCTGTGATGCGTTTTTTAAGTCTCAAATGGGTTGTTCAGCGTGATATTCTGAGACACTTTGCAATTGCGATTTCTTTTTTTTTTTAAATCTTTATTTTTTGTCAAGCAGAAAAGACATTACAGCAATTGTACATTTTATCAAAAACATAGCATATAAGCCTAACATTGCTAAAACATGTTACGTATGTTGCTATTTTTAATATCATCTCTTGCATATTAATAGAAAATCACAGATATAGGCTAAGCAATGTATCTTTTCAGAAACCAGACAGATCTTTGGTACACTGTCAGTACATATGCAGCAATTGGATTTCATTTTTTATTATTTGTTATTTAGCTTTTTATTCAGCAACTCTTTGGTTTGCAATTTAAGCAAAATATTGGGTATTATAGTTTTACATTAACCTTGGTAGCAGGCAAATTGTTAAACAAAAACTACATTGCCCAACATGCAGTGGGAGAGGGAGGCAGGAACATTAAAGGAGAATTAAACCTGTGGGAAAAAAGTTTTTTCCCCACAGGTTGAATTCTCCTTTAAATCCATATCTTGCCTAGTTTTTACTTAAAGGGGTGGTTCACCTTTCAGGTAACTTTTAGTATGTCATAGAGTGGCCAACTCTAAGCAACTTTTCAATTGGTCTTCATTATTTATTTTTTTTATAATTTTATAGTTATTTGCCTTCTTTTTCTGACTCTTTCCAGCTTTCAAATGGACATTGATGACCCCTACTAAACAAATGCTCTGTAAGGCTACATGTATTGTTATAGCTACTTTTTATTATTCATCTTTCTACTCAGGCCTCTCCTATTTATATTCCAGTCTCTTGCTTAAATCATTGCATGGTTGCTAGGGTAATTTGGACCGTAGTTACCAGACTGCTTAAATTGCAAACTGAAGAGCTGCTGAATAAAACTCAAAAACCACAAATAATAAACTCAAAAACCACAAATAATAAAAAAAGAAAACCAATTGCAAATTACTCAGAATATCACTCTCCACATTATTCTAAAAGTTATCTCAAAGTTGAACAACCCCTTTAAATATATATATATATATATATATATATATATATATATATATATATATATATATATATATATATATATATATATATATATCCCTATGTACAGTGAATCAAACTTTTAATTGATTAATGTTTGGGTCCACATTAGGACGCCTTGTACATGAACTGTGGGTCCTTTTGCTATATATATTTAACTTTTTTTTTTAGCCTCTAGGGTCACATCATTTAACAAAACAAGGACACATCAATTCTGCTACTGAAAAGGTATGTTTACGTTACAATATGTGAACACAAAACATTAATTTGTATTTCCCATACGGAAAAAAAAAATTAAATATATATATATATATATATATATATATATATATATATATATAAAAAGGGATTTATACTTACGATAAATTATTTTCTAGTAGGCTCGAACTGTCA
This sequence comes from Xenopus laevis, assembly GCF_017654675.1. NCBI lineage: Eukaryota > Metazoa > Chordata > Amphibia > Anura > Pipidae > Xenopus > Xenopus laevis. The sequence goes on from NC_054373.1 coordinate 67,004,471, forward strand.
GTACAGACATATGGGTTATGTCCAGGTTCACCTCTGGAGGCAGAACCGAAGAATTGGTCTCTTGGCCCCTCCGTCAGGATATATAGGCTGGCTCCACCTCTATTCCACAGTTCTGTTGTAAAGCTCGGTGAGGTGATGAAGAGACAGCATGATATGAAGGAAGGTCAAGAGACAAAAGTAGGAATTATAGAGAGAGACAGAGTAGAGAGTCCTGACACCCATACTAAAATCAGGGACTTGGGCGGGACTTACTGCACTGACAGTTCGGGCCTACGAGAAAAGAATTTATCAGGAGTATAAGTCCCTTTTTCTCTAGTCGGCCCTCCTGTCAGTGCAGACGTATGGGACGTTCAAAAGCTGTCCCCTAATAATTTGGGTTGGTACTGCAAGACCTGATTTTACCCCACAATTGAATTAAACATGCCTCTCCGCTACTGCAGCTTGTAAAACTTTACGGCCAAAGACCGGTGTAGAAGCAAAAACATGTAACTGGTAAAACTTAATAAAGGTGTTGGGTGAAATCGACTCCATCTTGAACTTTTTGCTGTGAATGAACTGGTTCAAAAATGTGAGGTTCAACAATGGTCTGAATGATCCTTCTTTTTTTGTGACTAGAAAGAGGTTGGAGTAGAACCCTTGGAGTCTTTGGTTGTTTGGTACTGGTATGATAACCCCTGACTGTTGTAGAGATTCTATTGCTTGATTTAAGGCAATTAGTCTGTGCGGGGGAACTACTGACGGAATGAACCGTCTTGGTGGTAATTTTGTGAAGTGTATTCTGTAGCCCTCTTTGATAATCTGGAGTACCCAACTGTCCAGAACATATGTTTCCCAGCAGGATAGGAAGATGGACAGGCGCCCTCCTACTTTGGGTAATTGTTGGAGGCAGTCAGGCTGAAGTGGCTTTAGGGGTGGTAGGCTTCTGTGTCTACCCTGTTGCTGCCACTGTTGTTTATTGGGTCTCGCCCCCTGTCTTGTGTTACTGGTACGAAAGTTAGGGGAATGAAAGGAACGAAAATTGCGGTTGGGACCATGTGCGTCTGCCAGTAGATCTGTTGGCATTAGGGCTCCATTGGTCTAGATGCCCTTTTTTTCCTGTTGGAAGGAAGGTGCTCTTTCCACCCGTAACTTCAGTGATAATTTGTTTTAGATTTGGTCCAAAGACTCTCCTGTATAGCATAATCCAAGCATCTTTTTTTTAGAGGCTGTGTCCCCTGACCACTGGCGAAGCCACAGGGCCCTTCGAGCCATCACCGAATTGGCTGAAGACTTTGCCGCCAGGCGGACAATTTCAAGGGCTGAATCTGCTAGGAAGGACAGGGTATTATCTAGTCTACTGATGTGCCTGTCTAAATCCTGAGCTGAAGCCGGTGGATTGTCAGCTATTGCTTGTGCCCATTGTTTAGCTGTGCGGGCCAGGCCTGCTGCTGCCGCTGCCGGTCTGACAATAGCTGCTGTTTGAGTGTAAGCTCTTTTTAGGGAAGGCTCTGATTTCCTGTCCATAGGCTCTCTAAAGGCCGCTTCTTCGGTTGGCAAGGTAGTTTGTTTAGAAAGACTAGACATAGCTGAATCAATCTTTGGTGGTTTATCCTAAACTTTGCGCTGTTCCTCTGGAACTGGATAAGTATCATAAAATATTTTATTTAAGGTAAATCGCCGGTCTGGTTGTGACCATTCAGTGTCAATAGTTTGGGTGATTGACTTGAATATGGGGAATGACAGGGATTTATTTTGGTGTACACCTAGGACCCTATCGGCTTTTGAGACAGCCGTGGCTTCATCTTTTATCTCTAATGTCTCCATCATCTCTCTAAGGAGCTTCCTGGAAATATCTCGTTTGGCAAAAGTAGGTTGCTCTGAATCTGAATCACTGATTGAGTCAGAAGTCACCTCCCCTGATTCTGGTAACATTAAATCATGAAAGGAAATGGCATCAACATTAGATGAGGGCCTTCCTCACTGTCAGACATGTCAGGTGGAGGGTATACTGCTAATTGCCAGTAAGGAGGAAGAATCCTGACACAATGAGAGACAGATCTGCATGCCTCCATAATGTGTGTATAAGGCTGTCCACTGACTGCAAAATGCCAGCCAGGAGGGATCAGCTTGAATGGATCAGCATGCCCCCATATCAAATGTTGTAAAAAATATAAACAAATAAATAAATAAATAAAACTAGAAGAAGAATTTCTGTCCTTAACCTCCAAGGCAGGACAAAGAACTGGGGAATAGAGGTGGAGCCAGCCTATATATCCTGAGGGAGGGGCCAAGAAACCAATTCTTCTGTCCTGCCTTCAGAGGTGAACCTGGACATAACTCATACGTCTGCACTGACAGGAGGGCCGACTAGAGAAATATATATAAATAATATGTGTGTGTGTGTGTGTGTGCCACAATGAAAAGACTGCACCAGTCAGGTCTTAAAAAAAAAGTGAAAACATTTTTTTTCAACATTTCGGTTCCTCACTTGAGCCGTCTTCAGCCTAAACGTTGCAAAAAAAAATTTCACACACGCACACACAAAACTTTTACAATTCACTTATAAGAACTTATTGGCTAACTGTGATCTCGTGTATAGGGTCTGCCAACAAAAAAAATCAAAATGAATTTAGGCATACATGTCTGGCCTGCACTGTATCTGTCATACACATACACACGTATAGTTATCTTTAAATTGTTCTATTCGTTACAATAAACAGCACAAACTAAAGAGCAGAGGTGCAGACTTCTTTTCTGGCTGATCAACAGATATTGTCTAACAGTAAGCTTGATTGGCAGGTGACACCTTCTCCTCTCTTCCTATCTGTGACTAAATGGTCCATTTTAAAACTCCATATTAAAAGTCTAATTGTGGGTCAGTCCAAGACTGATAAAAATTAAAACAAGCTAGTGTTGAGGGAAGTTGGAGTTAGTAAGCAAACATTAGTGCAGTATAAAATCAGGAACTGCTTAGGGTCATTTATGAACACTTGGCAAATTGGCAACTGGGCAGTAGCCAATGATGACAAATCAGACGTGCATTTATTTTTCTATCTGAAGCTGGCTGAGAAAAGCTAATCACTGAGTGGTTGCAAATTTAACCAGTGTTTATAAATGAGCACCATATTTTCTGCTTAAGTAATGTGTAAGTAATGATATTTCTCTGCAGATGCTTATTACTTTGAATGGATTTGATCATGTTTTTTCGCTCCAAAACTTTTTATTTTTGAAACTTGAAAAATGTAAAAAAAATATAGATATGTGAAAATGTAATATTTGGTGCAGATTGAATTAGATTTCTTCTCTGAACCACCAGAAAATAGCCCCTTAATAAAATAACTGGTTTTTTTTTTTTTTTAGACATTTCAACTTCCAACAAAACCCAGCCAAGTTAATTCTACTATTAATCAGGTATGAGTGTATTTGAATACCAACAAAATGTTAATTTCCCCACTGTCAAAAAATATACATACCCATTAGCTAAATTTTTTTACAGTAATACAAAATATACACTATTTAAAGAACCTGTTGGTTGAAAACTATGTCAAAGTCTTTAAATTAGGCTAACCAGATCACTTGAAAATTCAGCAACATGTCTAGAAAATACAGCTTCACTGATTGTAGTTTAATTTGAATGAGCACTGCAGCCCTGCAACATGCAAATTCAAAAGTACTGGTGTCCAAAAATGCACTGCCCACTTGGTTCAAGATACACTGTGGTTCAAGATACACTGGTTCAAGGTACACTGTGTGTACTGGTGGTTACTTAAACAAGTAACCACAGCATTTTCATGCTTACCGAGTGCTCTCCTCATTTCTCTTTTACTAAAAGTGATCTGGTAAATTGTTATGCTTTATAAATAAATCACTATAATCTCAGGATACTCAGGGCCACCATCATAAATTATTGAGCCACATACAAGTTATTCATCAGGGGCTCCCCCTGAACACAAGCACATAGTACCAAAGGTTTTGGCCATGCCATAACAGTTACCTAGGTAGATTTGGCTAGCACAAAAGGATGAACAAATGTTTTTTTTTAACTATGACAACTATGATACAAACTGATAATAATATTAAAGCGGTTGTTCACCTTCCAAACACTTTTTTCAGTTCAATTGTTTTCGGATTGTTCCTGAGAATTAAAGACTTTATTTAATTACTTTCCATTATTTATTTTTTACAGTTTTTCCAAAATCTAAGTTTAAAATTGAATGTCCTTGTCACTGGTGTTTGAGTCTGGCAGCTCAGTAATTCAGATGCAGACTCTGAACTGTTACAATTTTACAACATTTAGTTGAAAGCAGTATCTCTGGAGTATTAGCAACTATTATATCAAGTCTAACAACTGCCAGAAATGAAATCCAGGGATTTTGCTCAGCAGGGACAAAGATAAGAAATGTATCTAACTAAATGTATCAATTTAGAACAGTTTGTAGGGTCAGCGACCCCCCCTCCCAGAGCTGCTTTAGAACGTGAAAAATTACACCTTAAACTTCAGTATTAGAAAAACAGTGACACATAGAAAATAGAAAGTAATTGGAAAAAGTCATTATTTCTGGTGATCTCTCTGAAAACAACTACAGGTAGTTTGAAGGTGAACCACCCCTTTAATTGCCATGCATTCTATTGGTTTATGCCATTAGCCTTATGCTACTTTAGCCTAATAAGTAGCATTTCTACATTCTTTCTCTATATTTCTTTAGTTTTAACACTAAAAATATTTTCCCAGCTTCAGAACCATAATGAAGTGAAGATGAATTTCAGATTCAGGTAAAAAATATTTTTCAATTATTAAATTTAATATATCTAATATTATTCTGTGTAAGTACTATAGTTAAACACCATGCATCAAGGTAAAACATTATGTTTATTTTGTGTGGAACTTTGTTACAAGTATAATATTTATGTGTATATGAGGTGCTTTGCCCCCCCAAGTGTATGTAAGAGAAAAGCATATGAAAAGCATATGAGTAAGACAGGTATGCATACAGTATGCTGTGGTCAGTACTAATTTGATACTATATCAATGAATTCTACTAAAAGCCTTATGAGTTTTTTTACGGTCATATATTTTCTATATTTTTATATTTCTGCATGTTTTTTTAGTTACTTATCAACATACTGTATAGTATTTATTATTGCTTCCTGCTCTAATGTGAAGTCACAACCATTCAGTTGTTATGCATAGCACTTCTCTTCCTGAACAGCTACTTAAGCTGGCCATAGGCACAAAGATCTATTAAGTAGTTAAAGAACAGATGAGCCGATGTTCTGCCCCTGACAGCAATCTTATGATAGACAAAGCTAGTGACGGTCTCCCACTGAAAATCATACGATAGGACCGTGTGTGGAGAGTCCCGACATTTTTTGTCCGAAGGAGATTGGTCGATTCGACAGGTCTGTTGGCTGCCGATAATATCTCTACGTGTATTGCCAATCGGATGATTTTCAGTGGGAGACTGTCATAGTTTTGTCTATCGTGCGATTGCCGTCAGGGGCAGAACATCGGCTGATCTGTTCTTTAACTACTTTATTTGGTCGGAATGGTAAGACTTTGATCTGAATGGTTAGTGGCAGGTAGGGAGATGGGAAAGTCTGATCGTACGATCAGATATTTGCGTCTGTGGCCAGCTTTAGTCACAGACCCTTCTGCTGTGAACGCCTTAGGGTGGCCATACACAGGCAGGTCCTTTACATAGTTACATAGTTAAATTTGGTTGAAAAAAGAAAAAGTCCATCAGGTTCAACCCCTGCAAATGAAAACCCAGCCCCATACACACACCCCTCCCTACTTTTAATTAAATTCTATATACCCATACCTATACTAACTATTATGTTTGTCGTTTTGTTGTTCTTGGCCTGTTGGTGTCAGATTGGTCTGGTATGTTTTTTGCTCTGGTCGGTTTGATTTGACTGGAATGCAGAGTGAAAGGAGCAATAGGGTCTGCCTTGTGAGTTCCAGTGTCTCCTATTGGAAAATCTGTTAGGTGCGTTCAACTTTTGCCTCTTTCCAGTGAGTAGAAATGTGCTCTTACCCCCTGTGACTTCCGCAATGATTTGCTTCAGTTACACTGAACTGTTCCTTTAAGGAAATCAGTCTCCTCCATGGTTAGGGTAGCTCCAATAAATACCTATTAAGGTACAGGACATGCAATTAGTGTGGTGCATTAGGTTAAGAGCGTGGCATTTAGCGCTCCCTGTAGCTAAAGTTATAACTAATGTCACACTCATGGGTGTAGTGGTATCAGTTGTACTGACACTGGTCCCAGCAACTGTGCTGTCTTGTCCCAGGAGATGCACTGCCTTGGTAGTGTGCTCTGAATTCCCTGGTAGAATGCGCAGTTGCAGCCTTGTGAGCTCTACAGCTGCTTGTGGAGTCAATGCGCCTAAACAAGTGCTAAGAAAAAAGGTTCGAAGTTACGGCGCAAAGCCGTCGCCTAGCTACCAGCTGGTTTCTTCGCTCCTAAAGTAATTACGTATTTCCTATAAGGCTTTTTTTTTCAGGTGTGAACAATGCAGGATTTTAGTGTCTGGATGTGAGGTGTAAACAATGTAGGAGCCTTTTAATCTTAGTACTGATACCATTTAAACCTTACACATGCTAAACAGACCCAGCAGGTAGACTTTCATGTGGGGGCAACACAAGGCCAGTTGGACAGCACTGAAATAAATGGTTGGACAACGGGGTTGTAACAATATGTGATCGAACCCTCTTTTAATATAGGGATACATGAAATGTACTTTCTACATTTATGTCAAAACAATAATCATTGTATACAGGGAGTAGATGGCAGTGGTACATTGCATAATATTATCTGTCTTTTGATGATACAAAACAATTCAGGGAATTTAGTAAACCCAGGATGGTGTATCATTTTAAGGGAACCTATTAAAATTTCCAAACCTGGTCCATAATTAGTAAATTTGCACCAAAGTTGCTGACATTAAATGGGACATATTGCATATATTTTCACAATGCATCAAACCATATAAATAGAAGAAAACTTTTTTATTTTAATACCTTTTGGATTAAAAAATGTCTGTATTAGCCTGAAAACTGTTCTCAGCCCTCCCCCTTTGCAACTTCCTGTCTCAGACTCTTCAGTATCTGAGCTGCAGCCAACGGCTCTTTCTGTATAAGCTATAGAGCAGCAGCCAATGAGGGAGGAGTAGGCGTGTCTGTGATGTCACTCTCAGTCCTTCCCTGCAGACATCTGTTAACCCTTACTGCTGGTTTTCCCTTTCCTGAACTGCTCTCTCTCTCTCTGTCCTGTTCATTTAACCCCTCCCTGCCCTGTTGATTTAACCCCCTCCTTACAGTACTTGTTTCTCTCTCTCCATTATGAACAATAGATTATGTCCAGCTGGGCAGGTACATGTGTGACTGCCTATTTGCTGTGGAACACAGGAACATACTGTTGTACTTAAACTAAAGAAAATACTACTATTACATTACTATTACCGTTTGTATTAACCCTTGATTTATTGCTTTATGTGTAACATTTAAGGTATATTGTCAGAACTGAATGATCAGGCAGCAGCATAAATCAGTTATGTGCAGGCTGGGAACACACAGGACAGAGGGTGGGATGGGGTTTAGGTTTTGCTACAGCTGCAGAGTTCAGCCTGTCAGTCTGTGCTATGACCACTTCCTGTAGAAGATTGAAGAGACACTCCCACTCATTTCAGCCTAGCTTATGACCTGTGAACATCTCTCTGCAGCTCTGATATAATGACAGTTGTAGGAGGTAAAATGTTTTCAAAACGTTTTTCTTTCTGCATCATTACATGTTTTGAGGTATGAGTAATATATCTGAATATGAAGGTTATATGAAATGTCTCCTTTAACTATTTACACATAAACCTATGTTTAAATATATAACTAGATTAAAAGCTAAACTTTAACAAAATGTAATAATTGCAGCAATCACAAGTGGATATGTCAAGTAGCTGTCATAGTTTTAGAGAAAGTAGTAGCTTCACTATATTTCTGGGGAGTGTAATTGATTAAATACATTAAATAAATTACATATCCTTGCTCTCTCTTTCTTTGTTGGATAACGGGTTTGTTAATATTATCTGATTTTTTTTTTTAGATGGAACCTATTTTGAAATCCTAGATTGTAAACAACTTGCAGACGAAGAGGTTGCATTTATTAAAAAACTGAAACCCAGCCACATCCTCGCATTTGCCACGGGAAGTGGAAATATACCAGCTCTAGGATTTTCTCCAAGGCCACGAATATCGTTCATTCATGATGAGGATCATGTTTATCCAATTGCACACACATGCAACAATGAGCTTCAGTTGTTTGTCAATGCCAAAACAACCAAAGATAATAATTTTTTATATTTGTTATTGACTGCTCTTATGAATGGGGCAGTATTTAGCACTGTCTAATTAAAATTTTAAAGGACAGACATTGGTCTGTAGCCTATCCAGCAATTGTATCCCATTGAAATATGAAAAATCATTATCCTTTGTTGTATATTTTCTGTTCATTTAAGGAGGAACTATCATGAATTAATGAACATAAATGAACATATTACTAACATATTTTGTGTCTTTTTTTGCTACCTGGGGGGCAGTGGTGGCCTAAGGGTTGGGGGGATTTCAAAGTTTGAGATGCTGTTATGGGCAGGTGTTTTGATATCCAGGAAGACCACACCTAATCAATTTTTTGGGGCAACCTCTCTGTAGGTATTGTATGAACTGATTAATTGGTATGAACTGATTCCCTTCTTTGGGCAGGATGGTTTGACTTCCACTTCATGGCAATAAGCTTTGACTGTATAAAGAGAGGGTTGAGGAGGGTACCTTACGTTACTTGATTCAGTGACAACATTTTGGGAGTAACTAGAAAAATAAGTGCTAATTAAGCCCAATTTCTCCTGTCACTTTTGTTCAGAACTGCTTGATGGTAGGGCAGACAGGAGCATGAAATCTACTGGAGAATGAGAACCTTTGGAACAGAAATCAGGACTATTAGAATATCGTATTAAATATGTGTGGGTTTAATTTCTATGTAGGTAGCATATTTGTATAATTTTGTCCCTAAAGCTAATTAAGGGAGTGGTTCTTCATTAGATTAACTTTTAGTATATTATAGAATGGCTAATTCTAAGCAATTTTTCAACTGGATTATTTTTTATAGTTTTTGAGTTATTTGCCTTCTTCTGACAACAAATGTTGTATGAGGCTACAAATAAGCTACTTTAAATGACTCATCTTTCTATTCTGGTTCTTTCCTATTCATATTCCAGGCTCTCATTCAAATCAATGTATGGTGCTAGAGTAATTGAGACCCTAGCAACCAGAATGCTGAAATAGAAAACCGGATAGTTGCTGAATAAAAAGCTTAATAACTCAAAACCACAAATAATAATAAAACCAATTGCAATTCATGTCAGAATATCCCTCTCTACATCATAATAAAAGTCAATTTAAAGTTGAGCAACTCCTTTAACATATCATTAGTGTTTCTAGGATGTAATTCCACAGTTCTTAGGTAAGATGGGGATGTCCTGTGACATTTTTAATTGGATCCCTTGGCCTGTTCAGGGTTAAAATGAGGATACTGGTTTGGATAGGTTGGGGCTTGAAGGCTAGCTCCTCTATTCACCATGGTGAGGTATCAATTTGAGTGTGGCCAAAACTGAAAGAGCCTGAAGAACATAGTATTGGGTAAGTTAAATGTGTCTTTCAGATTCTCAAAGGTGGACTCATTTCCTTGGACTATGACATGCTCCAGGTATTTTATATTGCACTGAGCTTGTATTTTGTGGTCAGGTATAGAGCATAATGAGTGAGCTGTAGGTTATGCCAAAGAGGTATGTTACCAGAGTACTGTGATTCCACCCTAACATGAAAAACACACAAAAGGAAATATAGATAAACTGCTATAGGGAAATTTGTGTATGTTAGAATACACAGAAAATGCTGTTGGATCAACAAATCTATAAATGTGGAGGCAAGTTTTGGTTGTATAAGAAAAACAAGTTGTACTGCCAAATAGAGTCTCAATGTAGGTTGACAATCCACATAGGGGCTATTGATGGCCAATCACAGGACTTATTTGGCACCCCAAAAAAATTTTTCTTGCTTGTGTTGCTCCCCAACTCCTTTTTCTTCTGAATGTTGCTCACGGGTTCAAAGGATTGGGGATCCCTGCCATAGACAGAGGGTGATATTTTTCTTTGGGAAGGCTATACCTTACACTGCTCGTTTCATATTCAAAACACACAAAAAAGTATATACAAGAGTCATTCATGGACAGTGGGCAAATTTGCACCTGGGCTACAATCCATAGCAACCAATCTGTGATTAGCAATTTTATCCAGCTTCAGGTTCAACACTGAAAGCAAAACTTCATTGCTATGGGTTACTGCCCATGTGCACATGTGCCCACTGTTTAAAAATAAGCAGGTGTCACCTTTATGCGTCATTATGCACCCCAGAATAAATGCAGTGCAAATGAAATGCATTAGTAATTATATGTAAATGTGTAAAAAAATGTATGTATTAACGAATACAGGTATGGTACCTGTTATCCACAATCCTCAGGACCTGGGGTATTCTAGATAACGGAACTTTCCGTAATTTGGATCTTCAAAATCATGTAAACATGAAATAAACCCAATAGGCTGGTGTTGCTTCCAATAAGGATTAATTATATCTTATTTGGGATCATGTACAATTATTGTTTTATTATTACACAGAAAAAGGAAAATCATTTTTAAAAATTTGGATTATTTGTTTATAATCTTGTCTATGGGAGATTGCTTTTCCATATTTCAGAGCTTTCTGGATAAAGGGTTTCCGGGTAACATATCCCATACCTGTATTAGAATAATTTCAACATATTACTTTAGGTTGAACAATAATGAATCGTACAGAGTAGTCAGCACAGCTTCCTGGCTTTTTCTTGATTTGTGGTGCAGGTTTCCCCGGTGGCCACTTTTCCATAGGTATAACTTTCGGTTGAAAGATGAAACAGCACCACTCCTTTGTAAATAAAAAGGAGTGGTGCTGTTTCATCTTGCAACTGAACAGTAATGAATGAAATCCTGGAAATGTAGTGTAATAAAATCTTGCTTCCTGTAGACTAGTGCTTTAGCCAAGTTTAGAGGTTATAAAATAACCCAGATTTTAACTACATTTAATCAGGGACTCAAAGATATAAACATACGCAAACACAGATTAAGACACAGGTACAGAAATTCTGATATAAGTATACCCAGGCATATTTAGGCAGGAACACACATAGAGATGCAGTAATACTGGGACAGGCAGTGAAAATGAACACACATATTTGGGTACACTGTGTGTACTGGTGGTTACTTAAACAAGTAACCACAGCATTTTCATGCTTACCGAGTGCTCTCCTCATTTCTCTTTTACTAAAAGTGATCTGGTAAATTGTTATGCTTTATAAATAAATCACTATAATCTCAGGATACTCAGGGCCACCATCATAAATTATTGAGCCACATACAAGTTATTCATCAGGGGCTCCCCCTGAACACAAGCACATAGTACCAAAGGTTTTGGCCATGCCATAACAGTTACCTAGGTAGATTTGGCTAGCACAAAAGGATGAACAAATGTTTTTTTTTTAACTATGACAACTATGATACAAACTGATAATAATATTAAAGCGGTTGTTCACCTTCCAAACACTTTTTTCAGTTCAATTGTTTTCGGATTGTTCCTGAGAATTAAAGACTTTATTTAATTACTTTCCATTATTTATTTTTTACAGTTTTTCCAAAATCTAAGTTTAAAATTGAATGTCCTTGTCACTGGTGTTTGAGTCTGGCAGCTCAGTAATTCAGATGCAGACTCTGAACTGTTACAATTTTACAACATTTAGTTGAAAGCAGTATCTCTGGAGTATTAGCAACTATTATATCAAGTCTAACAACTGCCAGAAATGAAATCCAGGGATTTTGCTCAGCAGGGACAAAGATAAGAAATGTATCTAACTAATGTATCAATTTAGAACAGTTTGTAGGGTCAGCGACCCCCCCTCCCAGAGCTGCTTTAGAACGTGAAAAATTACACCTTAAACTTCAGTATTAGAAAAACAGTGACACATAGAAAATAGAAAGTAATTGGAAAAAGTCATTATTTCTGGTGATCTCTCTGAAAACAACTACAGGTAGTTTGAAGGTGAACCACCCCTTTAATTGCCATGCATTCTATTGGTTTATGCCATTAGCCTTATGCTACTTTAGCCTAATAAGTAGCATTTCTACATTCTTTCTCTATATTTCTTTAGTTTTAACACTAAAAAATATTTTCCCAGCTTCAGAACCATAATGAAGTGAAGATGAATTTCAGATTCAGGTAAAAATATTTTTCAATTATTAAATTTAATATATCTAATATTATTCTGTGTAAGTACTATAGTTAAACACCATGCATCAAGGTAAAACATTATGTTTATTTTGTGTGGAACTTTGTTACAAGTATAATATTTATGTGTATATGAGGTGCTTTGCCCCCCCAAGTGTATGTAAGAGAAAAGCATATGAAAAGCATATGAGTAAGACAGGTATGCATACAGTATGCTGTGGTCAGTACTAATTTGATACTATATCAATGAATTCTACTAAAAGCCTTATGAGTTTTTTTACGGTCATATATTTTCTATATTTTTATATTTCTGCATGTTTTTTTAGTTACTTATCAACATACTGTATAGTATTTATTATTGCTTCCTGCTCTAATGTGAAGTCACAACCATTCAGTTGTTATGCATAGCACTTCTCTTCCTGAACAGCTACTTAAGCTGGCCATAGGCACAAAGATCTATTAAGTAGTTAAAGAACAGATGAGCCGATGTTCTGCCCCTGACAGCAATCTTATGATAGACAAAGCTAGTGACGGTCTCCCACTGAAAATCATACGATAGGACCGTGTGTGGAGAGTCCCGACATTTTTTGTCCGAAGGAGATTGGTCGATCGACAGGTCTGTTGGCTGCCGATAATATCTCTACGTGTATTGCCAATCGGATGATTTTCAGTGGGAGACTGTCATAGTTTTGTCTATCGTGCGATTGCCGTCAGGGGCAGAACATCGGCTGATCTGTTCTTTAACTACTTTATTTGGTCGGAATGGTAAGACTTTGATCTGAATGGTTAGTGGCAGGTAGGGAGATGGGAAAGTCTGATCGTACGATCAGATATTTGCGTCTGTGGCCAGCTTTAGTCACAGACCCTTCTGCTGTGAACGCCTTAGGGTGGCCATACACAGGCAGGTCCTTTACATAGTTACATAGTTAAATTTGGTTGAAAAAAGAAAAAGTCCATCAGGTTCAACCCCTGCAAATGAAAACCCAGCCCCATACACACACCCCTCCCTACTTTTAATTAAATTCTATATACCCATACCTATACTAACTATTATGTTTGTCGTTTTGTTGTTCTTGGCCTGTTGGTGTCAGATTGGTCTGGTATGTTTTTTGCTCTGGTCGGTTTGATTTGACTGGAATGCAGAGTGAAAGGAGCAATAGGGTCTGCCTTGTGAGTTCCAGTGTCTCCTATTGGAAAATCTGTTAGGTGCGTTCAACTTTTGCCTCTTTCCAGTGAGTAGAAATGTGCTCTTACCCCCTGTGACTTCCGCAATGATTTGCTTCAGTTACACTGAACTGTTCCTTTAAGGAAATCAGTCTCCTCCATGGTTAGGGTAGCTCCAATAAATACCTATTAAGGTACAGGACATGCAATTAGTGTGGTGCATTAGGTTAAGAGCGTGGCATTTAGCGCTCCCTGTAGCTAAAGTTATAACTAATGTCACACTCATGGGTGTAGTGGTATCAGTTGTACTGACACTGGTCCCAGCAACTGTGCTGTCTTGTCCCAGGAGATGCACTGCCTTGGTAGTGTGCTCTGAATTCCCTGTAGAATGCGCAGTTGCAGCCTTGTGAGCTCTACAGCTGCTTGTGGAGTCAATGCGCCTAAACAAGTGCTAAGAAAAAAGGTTCGAAGTTACGGCGCAAAGCCGTCGCCTAGCTACCAGCTGGTTTCTTCGCTCCTAAAGTAATTACGTATTTCCTATAAGGCTTTTTTTTTCAGGTGTGAACAATGCAGGATTTTAGTGTCTGGATGTGAGGTGTAAACAATGTAGGAGCCTTTTAATCTTAGTACTGATTACCATTTAAACCTTACACATGCTAAACAGACCCAGCAGGTAGACTTTCATGTGGGGGCAACACAAGGCCAGTTGGACAGCACTGAAATAAATGGTTGGACAACGGGGTTGTAACAATATGTGATCGAACCCTCTTTTAATATAGGGATACATGAAATGTACTTTCTACATTTATGTCAAAACAATAATCATTGTATACAGGGAGTAGATGGCAGTGGTACATTGCATAATATTATCTGTCTTTTGATGATACAAAACAATTCAGGGAATTTAGTAAACCCAGGATGGTGTATCATTTTAAGGGAACCTATTAAAATTTCCAAACCTGGTCCATAATTAGTAAATTTGCACCAAAAGTTGCTGACATTAAATGGGACATATTGCATATATTTTCACAATGCATCAAACCATATAAATAGAAGAAAACTTTTTATTTTAATACCTTTTGGATTAAAAAATGTCTGTATTAGCCTGAAAACTGTTCTCAGCCCTCCCCCTTTGCAACTTCCTGTCTCAGACTCTTCAGTATCTGAGCTGCAGCCAACGGCTCTTTCTGTATAAGCTATAGAGCAGCAGCCAATGAGGGAGGAGTAGGCGTGTCTGTGATGTCACTCTCAGTCCTTCCCTGCAGACATCTGTTAACCCTTACTGCTGGTTTTCCCTTTCCTGAACTGCTCTCTCTCTCTCTGTCCTGTTCATTTAACCCCTCCCTGCCCTGTTGATTTAACCCCCTCCTTACAGTACTTGTTTCTCTCTCTCCATTATGAACAATAGATTATGTCCAGCTGGGCAGGTACATGTGTGACTGCCTATTTGCTGTGGAACACAGGAACATACTGTTGTACTTAAACTAAAGAAAATACTACTATTACATTACTATTACCGTTTGTATTAACCCTTGATTTATTGCTTTATGTGTAACATTTAAGGTATATTGTCAGAACTGAATGATCAGGCAGCAGCATAAATCAGTTATGTGCAGGCTGGGAACACACAGGACAGAGGGTGGGATGGGGTTTAGGTTTTGCTACAGCTGCAGAGTTCAGCCTGTCAGTCTGTGCTATGACCACTTCCTGTAGAAGATTGAAGAGACACTCCCACTCATTTCAGCCTAGCTTATGACCTGTGAACATCTCTCTGCAGCTCTGATATAATGACAGTTGTAGGAGGTAAAATGTTTTCAAAACGTTTTTCTTTCTGCATCATTACATGTTTTGAGGTATGAGTAATATATCTGAATATGAAGGTTATATGAAATGTCTCCTTTAACTATTTACACATAAACCTATGTTTAAATATATAACTAGATTAAAAGCTAAACTTTAACAAAATGTAATAATTGCAGCAATCACAAGTGGATATGTCAAGTAGCTGTCATAGTTTTAGAGAAAGTAGTAGCTTCACTATATTTCTGGGGAGTGTAATTGATTAAATACATTAAATAAATTACATATCCTTGCTCTCTCTTTCTTTGTTGGATAACGGGTTTGTTAATATTATCTGATTTTTTTTTTTTAGATGGAACCTATTTTGAAATCCTAGATTGTAAACAACTTGCAGACGAAGAGGTTGCATTTATTAAAAAACTGAAACCCAGCCACATCCTCGCATTTGCCACGGGAAGTGGAAATATACCAGCTCTAGGATTTTCTCCAAGGCCACGAATATCGTTCATTCATGATGAGGATCATGTTTATCCAATTGCACACACATGCAACAATGAGCTTCAGTTGTTTGTCAATGCCAAAACAACCAAAGATAATAATTTTTTATATTTGTTATTGACTGCTCTTATGAATGGGGCAGTATTTAGCACTGTCTAATTAAAATTTTAAAGGACAGACATTGGTCTGTAGCCTATCCAGCAATTGTATCCCATTGAAATATGAAAAATCATTATCCTTTGTTGTATATTTTCTGTTCATTTAAGGAGGAACTATCATGAATTAATGAACATAAATGAACATATTACTAACATATTTTGTGTCTTTTTTTGCTACCTGGGGGGCAGTGGTGGCCTAAGGGTTGGGGGGATTTCAAAGTTTGAGATGCTGTTATGGGCAGGTGTTTTGATATCCAGGAAGACCACACCTAATCAATTTTTTGGGGCAACCTCTCTGTAGGTATTGTATGAACTGATTAATTGGTATGAACTGATTCCCTTCTTTGGGCAGGATGGTTTGACTTCCACTTCATGGCAATAAGCTTTGACTGTATAAAGAGAGGGTTGAGGAGGGTACCTTACGTTACTTGATTCAGTGACAACATTTTGGGAGTAACTAGAAAAATAAGTGCTAATTAAGCCCAATTTCTCCTGTCACTTTTGTTCAGAACTGCTTGATGGTAGGGCAGACAGGAGCATGAAATCTACTGGAGAATGAGAACCTTTGGAACAGAAATCAGGACTATTAGAATATCGTATTAAATATGTGTGGGTTTAATTTCTATGTAGGTAGCATATTTGTATAATTTTGTCCCTAAAGCTAATTAAGGGAGTGGTTCTTCATTAGATTAACTTTTAGTATATTATAGAATGGCTAATTCTAAGCAATTTTTCAACTGGATTATTTTTTATAGTTTTTGAGTTATTTGCCTTCTTCTGACAACAAATGTTGTATGAGGCTACAAATAAGCTACTTTAAATGACTCATCTTTCTATTCTGGTTCTTTCCTATTCATATTCCAGGCTCTCATTCAAATCAATGTATGGTTGCTAGAGTAATTGAGACCCTAGCAACCAGAATGCTGAAATAGAAAACCGGATAGTTGCTGAATAAAAAGCTTAATAACTCAAAACCACAAATAATAATAAAACCAATTGCAATTCATGTCAGAATATCCCTCTCTACATCATAATAAAAGTCAATTTAAAGTTGAGCAACTCCTTTAACATATCATTAGTGTTTCTAGGATGTAATTCCACAGTTCTTAGGTAAGATGGGGATGTCCTGTGACATTTTTAATTGGATCCCTTGGCCTGTTCAGGGTTAAAATGAGGATACTGGTTTGGATAGGTTGGGGCTTGAAGGCTAGCTCCTCTATTCACCATGGTGAGGTATCAATTTGAGTGTGGCCAAAACTGAAAGAGCCTGAAGAACATAGTATTGGGTAAGTTAAATGTGTCTTTCAGATTCTCAAAGGTGGACTCATTTCCTTGGACTATGACATGCTCCAGGTATTTTATATTGCACTGAGCTTGTATTTTGTGGTCAGGTATAGAGCATAATGAGTGAGCTGTAGGTTATGCCAAAGAGGTATGTTACCAGAGTACTGTGATTCCACCCTAACATGAAAAACACACAAAAGGAAATATAGATAAACTGCTATAGGGAAATTTGTGTATGTTAGAATACACAGAAAATGCTGTTGGATCAACAAATCTATAAATGTGGAGGCAAGTTTTGGTTGTATAAGAAAAACAAGTTGTACTGCCAAATAGAGTCTCAATGTAGGTTGACAATCCACATAGGGGCTATTGATGGCCAATCACAGGACTTATTTGGCACCCCAAAAAAATTTTTCTTGCTTGTGTTGCTCCCCAACTCCTTTTTCTTCTGAATGTTGCTCACGGGTTCAAAGGATTGGGGATCCCTGCCATAGACAGAGGGTGATATTTTTCTTTGGGAAGGCTATACCTTACACTGCTCGTTTCATATTCAAAACACACAAAAAAGTATATACAAGAGTCATTCATGGACAGTGGGCAAATTTGCACCTGGGCTACAATCCATAGCAACCAATCTGTGATTAGCAATTTTATCCAGCTTCAGGTTCAACACTGAAAGCAAAACTTCATTGCTATGGGTTACTGCCCATGTGCACATGTGCCCACTGTTTAAAAATAAGCAGGTGTCACCTTTATGCGTCATTATGCACCCCAGAATAAATGCAGTGCAAATGAAATGCATTAGTAATTATATGTAAATGTGTAAAAAAATGTATGTATTAACGAATACAGGTATGGTACCTGTTATCCACAATCCTCAGGACCTGGGGTATTCTAGATAACGGAACTTTCCGTAATTTGGATCTTCAAAAATCATGTAAACATGAAATAAACCCAATAGGCTGGTGTTGCTTCCAATAAGGATTAATTATATCTTATTTGGGATCATGTACAATTATTGTTTTATTATTACACAGAAAAAGGAAAATCATTTTTAAAAATTTGGATTATTTGTTTATAATCTTGTCTATGGGAGATTGCTTTTCCATATTTCAGAGCTTTCTGGATAAAGGGTTTCCGGGTAACATATCCCATACCTGTATTAGAATAATTTCAACATATTACTTTAGGTTGAACAATAATGAATCGTACAGAGTAGTCAGCACAGCTTCCTGGCTTTTTCTTGATTTGTGGTGCAGGTTTCCCCGGTGGCCACTTTTCCATAGGTATAACTTTCGGTTGAAAGATGAAACAGCACCACTCCTTTGTAAAATAAAAAGGAGTGGTGCTGTTTCATCTTGCAACTGAACAGTAATGAATGAAATCCTGGAAATGTAGTGTAATAAAATCTTGCTTCCTGTAGACTAGTGCTTTAGCCAAGTTTAGAGGTTATAAAATAACCCAGATTTTAACTACATTTAATCAGGGACTCAAAGATATAAACATACGCAAACACAGATTAAGACACAGGTACAGAAATTCTGATATAAGTATACCCAGGCATATTTAGGCAGGAACACACATAGAGATGCAGTAATACTGGGACAGGCAGTGAAAATGAACACACATATTTGGCAGGCACATAGACACACAACATATACACATTCTTAGGCAGCCCACAGACACTGGCATACACACAGATGCAGACAATCAGAATCTTAGACAGGCCAACACTGATTCAGAAGAGATTTGTAGTTGCACATCCAGTAAATATACCAGGATCTCTCAAGTTTCCCCCAAGTTTCCCCAGGTGCAGCTTCTCTGTTCCTTCCTAAGAAGCTGAAGTTGTTAAAGACAGACAGCAATCAAATGGACCAAGCTAAATAATTTGGGCAATGACTTATGAATAACTTTTCAACCTGATGATTTTATAGCAAACAGCTCACATTAATTATCATAAATATGTAATATACATACAGACACATGGGCTGCAGCAGCACTGACACTCACTTCTCATAACGTCTGAGCTGGCACAATTATCTGAATCTCACTGGAGTTCCCACCTCCTCCTTTCTCTCTCTGCTCTTGCTCCCTCCTCTATTTGAGATTGGCAGTGGCACTCTCCAATCAGCTTCATCCTGCCAGAATATACATGCCCGTGGGACTGGTCCTTAAAGGAGCAGCAGTCTTCACGGCATCCATCTTCCGGGTCCTCGGTAAGATGATTGGGAGATCGCCAATCTCTGACAATTTTGGCGCATGTGCAGTTGTCGCTGGCATTAATCGCTCCTGTCCCCTCCCCTTTATTCATGCAAATTTTCATCATCTGAACTGGAGCAATGGGATTGGCGCATAGGAAATTTAAAAAATGATTGTATCTCCAGCGCATCCCCAGTGTTTTTGAACCAATGTGGGTGTGGTTGGGCAACATGCCACCCCCCTAAAATCCTGCCACCCTAGGCCCAGGCCTAGGTGGCCTTTCCACAAATCCGGGCCTGGCAAACCGGCAAATTGCTCCAATTGCGCATGCTCTGACATACCGAACTCCCAGTCAGTTTACAGAGGAGCCGTAAGATGGATGCCGTGAAGTCCGCTGCCAGAATCTGCGACAAGGGGTAAGTATAAGGTATGGGGCATTTCCCCGGGGGAAGTTAGCCGAGGGGAGGGGGGGTCTACGTGGTTTGGGGTTATGGGATTTTTTCTTACAGGGTTTCCTTCTCCTTTAACTCTTGCTTAGAGAGGGTACAGCCGTTTCGGATGCAGGCTTATGATTCTTGTTAGGATTTTATTTAAGGCACATACCCTATTTGGAAACACTACCCTGCTGGTTTGGGAAGGCTAAGCCTCCCCAAGCCTCCATTATAATCCCATGGTTTACACTCATACAAACTGCTGGAGGGGCACCCATAGTGTCCCTGTATGTAGCACAGTATGAACTGTTTATCTTAGGGTGGTCCTGATAGGTTTCCCTATATCCTGCTGTCTCCTGCCTTCCCTATGCTCCCTGCTTGTGCCATACTCTGCCTGCCCTATACTCCCTGTGTATGTCATACTTTGCCTGCCCTATGCTCCCTGTGTGTCCCATACTCTGCCTGTGCTATGCTCCCTGTGTGTGCCATACTCTGCCTGCCCTATGTTCCCTGTATTGATGTCACAAAAGGATATGTCAAGGTTCCGGTAGTCTGCCGGTTTAAATAATGTTCCCCCTCAGACTTGTACTTAATGCTCTGTACCCCATTAATGTTTTTTTCAATCTAGGGGGGCATACCATGCAATCTCTGCCTTGGGCCCACTGCTACCTTAAAGCAGGCCTGACTCTATTAATATTTATTTATTTAGTTTTGCCTTGCACTAACCCCAAAAGAATTCACAGACATTCCAATAATATCTATGGTAGAGAAGTGAATCAATAACTTTAGAAGACATTTTTTAACTTAAGTGCTATCAGGTTATTTAAAGAACATGTAAAGTGCAATTCACTGGGTTTACTCTACTGCACAAACAAAAAGCTGATTTAGGGGCAGAAATATATATATAAGATGCTGGGGCAGTGCTTTTCCATGGCAGGTGTTGGTTTCTCCTAACAGAAACACTAACCCAAGGATAAACACACGCAAACTATTTCACTTGGATGTACCTAACATGTTGATGCTCCCCAATGAAATGTGTTTTACATGCTCTTTGAGACAGGGGCTCATTTATCAACACTGGACACAATTGCCCATGCACCCATGGTTACCCATGGCAAACAAATTGTTGCATTCATTGTCCTACCTGCAGCTGCCTGAATAAAGCCAGACACTGATTTGTTACTATGGGTTACTGCCCATGGGCAGATTTGCCCAGTGTTAATAAATGAGCTCCTGTGTGCTTAGATATTGCATGCAGAAATGTATTATTTTGCAAAAAAAAGTTATGTATTTATTATATTTTTTAGAAAATAGTAAGTTCAGATAAAATCAGTATTTCATGAATACTTCATATACTTTGAAGGTGAACTATTACATGCAAGACAACAATTCAACAAAAAATGTAATTGCTATATGACATAGTCCTGCAGGTTTGCATAGGCAACTGTCCATGGCAGAAAATTAATTATTCAAAACATCAAGCCTATGAGGTCTGTTCATTGTTCATTTGCTTTTCAGCAATAAATTGCCCCACAATATTCACAGCTTTTACATAAAGTTGTTCACAGTTGTTGAGGTTTACCAAATCCTGTGGTATTTCAGCAGTCAACATCTCTAAAAGCTCAGGGGGTGCATTAATTCTGACATCTGGTAGTTCAACCTGGGTCAGGTGTACTTCTTCTATACTGTTTTCTTCCTCTGAAGTGTTGTGTAAGTGCAGGTCTGTTAGATGATTGTTTAGTTCATGCAGCTGTAATGGAGTATAGTTTGACTCTGTTGAAAGGCTATGATTGTTATGGGCTTTTATGTGGTCAGACAGCATATTATTGATAAACTTTTTAAAAACCCAATGCAAGCAGAATAAATCCGTATCATTTAGTGGATCAAGCAAGCAGATATTTTCTAAGTTGTAAAAAACTGATCTGAATGTGGAACTAATTAATCTGTTTATGTCTCTCCACAAGCGCTCAATCCTTTCATTGTGGACGGAGCTTCCTCTTATTACAGATGCTGCTGTTCTATGATGATCTGTCATAACTTGCCACACTTTCTGATTTTCACCACCAAGATCTGTTCTAACGTGTATGGGCCATCCATGCACATGTACTGAGTTTTGAAACAAAGAATAAACTGTATCCGATTTGTTATTGGTGGAACAAGCAAGAAATAAAATAAGCCTACTAAAGCCATCTATCGCTCCATGGATCACAAGCTTCCACCTAATCAGTTTATGCAATCCATCTAAGTGCCAGACATAATTCGGGCAGGGTGAATAATACACTCTCCTTGAGATGGTTGGTCTTTTTCTCACTGCAATCCCTTCAGGATCAACTTCATGAAGTATTGTTCTCAGGCGATGTCTCTGAACATATATTTCACGTGCTCTTAAGTGACCATTTATGAAAACTTCACCTGCATGCATGTGACACTTTTTAATATCTTTTATCTCCTCTTTCAATGTAGCATCATTAATGCTGGTGAATTTCTGCCATGAAATCCCATTTGCATCCATCAGTCTATAGACCATATTTCGACTGATATCCAATCGTCTTGCAATTTCAGATATGGTCAGCCTTAACTCAAACAATCTCTTTATATTATTAACTAGAACTCCCTAAAAATAAGAAAAAAAATAGTTATAGATGGTGTTTAACTCATAAATTGTCAATGCATTGTCTTAAAAGCTATATGCAAAAGTCTGTGTAAAAATAACTAGTGTAAATGCTACAACAGGATTTACAACTAGGGATGAGTAAAATATTTTGAAAGCAAAAAAATGCCTACAGACTCTAATGTATAGTTGAAAAAAGTTGCACATTTTGAAAAATATTGCAAGAAAAACATCCATTGACTTTTGTCAATGTGTTTTCGCAAATTCTCGGTAAAACACGCCAGATTTGTCCAACACTATTTACAACTGTCATTCACATAATGTGAATTTTCTACTTAGGATTACCCATTGGCACATACTACTAGAAAAGTAAATTTTTAGGAAAATTATATATTTAAATAAATCAGTGTTTTACATAGGAGTTTTTATATGAGGTCTAGTTTTCCTATAAGTTTTAGAATATCCTATTACTAGCACATTTGCAATTGTTCTTCATTATTTTTTATAGAGTTGGAATTATTTGCATTCCTTTTTTGCCTCTTTTTATATTTCCAATTGGGGTCAGTGACCCTGAAAACCAAAAAATATTTCTCTGAGAGGCTACAATTTTATTGTTATTGTTACTTGCTATTGCTTAGCTTCCTATTAAGGCTCTCTTATTTTTAAATTCCATGAATTTATTTATTTAAACCACTATGTGGTTGCTAGGGTAAGTAAGCTAAAACCAATTAGCCACTGAAATACCAAATTGGAGAGCTACTAAAACAGAAAGCTAAATAACTGAAAACAATAAAAATGAAGACCAACTGAAAAATGTCTTTGAATACCAATGTCTACATCATACTAAAAGTTAATTTAGGCTTTAGTAAGAGTAGAATCAAGTTAAGAATCTGCTTTAGTAAATAGTGGATAGGAGAGAATGAAAGAGAGAATGCTGATGGCCTATTATTAGCAGGTTTTCAGTTGGTCTTCATTTGTATTTTTTATAGATTTTGAATTACTTGCCTTCCACTTCTGCCGCTTTTAAGCTTTCAAATGGGGTCACCAAATTACTATTGCTCTATGAAGCTCTAATTTTATTATTTTTACTTTCTATTACTTTTTAATTTATTGCTGTACAGGCCCTCTTCAACTCAAGTCCCAGTCTCTCATTTTACTGCTTGGTTACTAGGGCGAGCAATTTGATTATAACTACAGGACTTTAGCTGTCATGTCAATGTTCATGCTAGTGGATGCTATAGTTCAAGAAAACTGGAGTCAGATGACTAAAAGCTGCAGGTTGTATATCTGTGCAGCAAAGAGATCATAATCATACTCTCTCTGGATGTTTTATGTCTGAACTAAAACTCTGGGTGGCAATCAGAAATTATAACGCAATGACAGGTGGGGGCTGCCATGACCTTACAACTGTTACTTAAATAAAACTTGCCAGTGTTACAACTACTACTCCAATTTAGGAAGGGTGAAGGAAATGGTTTGTGCTCAGGGTTGGACTGGCGCATTTGGGGCCCTCCAGGTTCCAAAATGTGGGGGCCCCATGCATGCAAGGAATCATACTGCATGTGCAAAATCCTCCACAGCGTGCTACACTTATTTTTCTTTTAGTTAGTTTAGGCTGATCGGGGAGGGGGTCTGGGCTGGCAGGGGCCCTTGAGAGCCGGGGCCCACCGGGTTTTTTCCCCAGTGTCCCGCTGGCCCAGTCCGACCCTGTTTGTGCTGAACATATTGTTACAGAAAATAAAGCTACTTCTTGTTTGTTCCTTGAATGGTAGGTAATTAGATAATAATTAGGCAAACAAATTATAAATAATCCAACTGCATATAATGCATATAATTATCTACCTCATATGGACCATATATGTAGTAATCTTAATTTCCTGCTTGCCCTGCTTACCTGAAGAAATAGCAAAACCATGGATTTTATGTGGTTAAAACAACAATTAAAAAAAAGTATATTCAGCACAAGCCATATTTATTGCACACGTTAAACAAGAAGTTATACTACCCCTATTGCAACAAACAAGATCTACAGGACTGTACACTAAATTGTATTTCTTTGCATGTTACAGGCAGTTCTACCATATGCATCTATGTGGTAATAAACAGATAAAAATAGGGCTTGCATGTGCCCCGCTGATGTTGCACTCTGTTCCCCACACCGGATTTTTAATGCAGCACAAGAAGCAGAGTGCAGCTTTCCCCAGTGAGCTCTTGCACGATTTGGTGCTCTTATACTTGTGCACCTAGAAACACAAATGACTCCATGTGAGTTATGCTATTTTTAAACATACCTTAAAATTCCTTATTACACAATGTTATGCTGTAGATACATTTGCACTGAGCACTAAGAAAAGTTGTAAAATGCATGATACTTTAGTATTTCAACAATAGCTCTCTTGGTTTCCACTGGTTGGTTACCAGGCAGTAACCAATCAGGGATTTGAGGGGGGGGGGCACATAGGTCATAACTGTTGCTTTTGAATCTGAGCTGAATACTGGGGATCAATTGCAAACTCACTGAACCGTTATGTCCCATGTGGCCCCCCTTATAGTCACTGACTAGCTGAAAAGCAGGAAGTAGTGTTCTGGCTATTATGTTACACATCCAGTCACTCCAGCCTTTATACATTACATGTTTGCCTAACTAACTATATTAGATACACTTTTATTTTGCACAGCCTATCTATTTACCCACTTTTATTTTTACACTGAACTGATCCTTTAATAGAGAAGGAAAGTAATCACTTTTACAGTTATTACAATTGTTAAAGGATTCTGGGAGTGTTAGTTCAGCACATTGTCAACAGCATTTTAAACAATCCTGGTTTTAATGGTTGAATCTATGACTCTCCATTTTTTTGTTAGACTAAGGAGTATAGTTATGAAAGCATGAAACTAAAAAATATAAATATAGATGTTTTCATGAAAACTTAAAGGAGAACTGTCATGAGATATAGTAATTTCTATTTTTAAGTATTACACAGTAAAGTTAACAATAAAAAATAAAACCTATTACATAATGAAACAATAGCCTTATGTCACCTCTGCATCCTCAACCAAGCTTTTACTAATCCCATGCAGGCAAACTCAAAAGCAGCATAGTCTGCAACAAGGTGTCATCATAATCAGCTCCAAGTATGCTCCTATGTATCCCCCTGGAGGAGCCAATCACACTGATTCCCCCACCAAATAGGATGTCATAAGGACATGACCTTTAT
Organism: Xenopus laevis; assembly: GCF_017654675.1. Taxonomy (NCBI): domain Eukaryota; kingdom Metazoa; phylum Chordata; class Amphibia; order Anura; family Pipidae; genus Xenopus; species Xenopus laevis. Next base: position 67,030,174 of record NC_054373.1, read on the forward strand.
CATAAGCCTGCCATTTGCAAGGAATTATGGGGATTGTAGTTTCAATAGGGGCAGATTTATCAAATTCAAGGCGAATTTTCAAAGGAAAAAAAGGTGGAATTTCAAGCTATTTTTTGTGTACTTCGACTAGGGAAGAGTCAAAATTCAATTTGAATTTGAAAAAAATTAAAAAATGTGAATATCGAAATTTATCATGTACTGTCTCTTTAAAAATTCGACTTTCACCATTCATCATCCAAAACCTGCCAAATTGCTGTTTTAGCCTATGAGTCAATTGGTGGACTTTGGGAAAAACTTTGAATTGAATTTGATCGAATGCGATATTTCTTCGATTAGAACAATTAAAATTCAGCAGAATACGTACCTATTCATAAGAAAACTGACCGATTTGATACAAAAAAAACATTTAGCTTAATTTCGGTTGGTCTTTTTGAATTCAAAGTTTTTTCAATTCAAAATTCAACTCTTGATAGATATGCCCCTTAATGTGACATTCGTTCCATTAATATGTTTAACTCTCCCCCCTCAAAAGTTGCTTATAATGGGGATCAGAGAGAAAATATGCCAGTGTGAAAGAATGCTATAAACATAGCTATAATCTCAACCATAAAGCAGGGCAGGGATGCTTCTTTTAATGTGTATCAGAGAGGAGCTGTGCCAATGTGAAATAATGTTGTGTTATAAACATATTTAGAATCTCAGCCATACAGCATGAAGTACGGCATACAGGCAGTGTAGGACAGGCAGAGTATAGCAAACACCAAGACCGCCATCAGAAATCACAGGGCCCCATACGACAAAATTTCCTGGCCCCCCTGGGCTGCACCCACTGCAAGCCACACCTATAGGTCCTCCCTCCCCACCCCACAGGTCCGCCCCCCACCACACAGTAAAAAAAAAAATATTGGTGGCTAGGGTTCCCACATGTTAATAAAAAGATATTGGTGGTCAGGGACCCCCCATTAAAAAATATTGGTGGCTAGTACCCCACATGAGAAAAAATTGGGGGGGTAACCCCCCACATTATAAGAAAATTGGTGGCCAGGGCCCCTTAAATGTCCATGCCTTCCTGAAGTCAGCAGCACTCAGAAAGATGGGGGGCCCGGATAATCAAGTAAGTGTGGCGTAGCCAGGCCCCCCTTACCCCCGGGGCCCCCTACAACTCTACCCCCTGTCCCCCCCTGATGGCTGCCCTGGCAAACACACAGGGAATATAGTATGTTGTGTACATAATATATACATACTCCAGCAGTTTGTGTGAGATTTGATCAGGAGAACAATGCAGTCAATTACAGTTTGGGTCTGACTCTGAGGTGAACAGTACAGGTTTTTACAATACTGTGGGAGATTATAGGTTTAAACAATACATGCCTGAGAAGGACAAGGAGCAGTACTACTGAAAATGATCCTCTACAATCAGTTTGAAAAGTTATGTTCTGTCAACCAAACTAGAGGCACACATTCAGTTCTTCAATAATGCTCCCCTGTCTGCAAACAAAGAGTTGTTGCGCACAGATATGATGTTACTAGAGGATGAGGTAGGGGAAATATGACTCAGGAAACATGGGCGGGCCTAAGTAAATATTGCTGAACTGAATAGATTCTACTACTTTCAGATTCTGAAAATGCTTGATCTGGAGAGCTGTTAGAAATAAGTGAGAAGAAAGTGTGTTTATAACACAAATTTGATGCAGTTGGGTATAGATTTTATTGTAGTAATTAATGTTATATATCTGTGAGAAAAATGGTATGGTTTATAGTTCATGGCAGTTCTCCTTTAAACCAAGTAATACCTGTGAAAAGAATAATTCTTGGGCACATTTGCACTACAGTACCAAAGAGTCTAATGCATGCTTTATGCAAATGTATAGGGCATGCTATAAAATCCTCACACCCGCTTGCTTACATTTATCAGCTAGAAATCAGTAATTATGTACAATAACATTAAGACAAAAACATGATCATGTGCTCTCACCTCAGAAGATGCCATATTTGAACACTGATGTGGAAGTGTGCTGGAGCTCTTGAGAAAGCAGCACTAGCTGATCTAAAAGAGGTGGCTATTGATGTGTAGATCATATTACATTTAGAAGAAAGCTTTTGATTGGACTATAAAATCATGCAGTGGATTGGTAACAGGAGGCAATAGGGGGTGGGGGGAAACTAATAACACGAGCCATGATTTGTTCATTGTCAGTAAATTTTACTTGGCTTTCAAAATTCTTACAAAATTGACAAAATAATTCTGATAGCACAAAACTGATAAAGTAATCTTTCTACATAGTTTGTATCAGAATATTAGCTGACAAAATGAATTAGGTGATATACTGTAGATATCTGAAGAACAGACACTGATTTTTATCCATTTTGTCAAACAAAAGAGATAATGTGAATAATGTGAAAACATACATATCTTTTAAATAAAGATGGTTGTACATAATGTATTTATTGAAACCAAAAGCTGTATGTTCTTTTGTAAAACAACAAAAGTTGAGCAAAACTTGTTGGAAGTTGAGCAAAACGTGTTTGTGCTACAAAAAAGTAATTTGCACTTTTGTCAAAATAAAATAGATATATTATATGTACACAATTTATTTTTGCTAACTATTATCAGTTTTGTTCCACAATACATATTTAAGCAAGACTACATATATTTTGTGGCACAAAATCCATGTTCTCATTAATTCTGTCCAAATGATGCAGAAAATCCTATTAACAGATTAATTTTGCTTACAAAATGTACTTTTTGTCAACATAATGTACATGGGACAAACGGCACCCCATAGAGGAGACACATGGGCTAATTAATGGGATCTGTTCCCTGTTCCCCACAGATCCTTAAAGCATCTGTGGGCACCAGGGTCAATTTAAAGGAGAAGGAAAGGTATTTTTACTTGGGGGGCAAGTCTGGACTGGGAGTCAAAGTTGGCCCTGGCATTTCAAGTATAGAGTGGCCCACTCAGCTCCCACCAGCCCACTAATTAGTGACTTTCTATGGCATTTTATGGCAGCCCCTCTGGCATTTGCCAGAACCCACAGATTGCCAGTCCTGGCCTGCTTAGGCACCCCCAAGTGCCCATTTCATGTACTTACCTGAAACCCTGGGCCACTCCACCTATTAGGAAAAAACTGCACCAGCCCGGGATTCTTCCAGTGAGCACCACAGAGCGATTGTCTTCCGGCTTCTTCTATCCTCAAATTTCCCTGGGCAGGAGCATGTGTAGTAGAACGAAATAGGCGACTTTTTCTTTAAAGCACGGCTTTTCGAGCTACTACGCATACGCAAAGAGAAAAAAGAAGCCAGAAGATGATCGCACCTTGGTGCTCGCTGGAAGAATGGTCAAGCAGAAAACAAGGTTGGCCTGTAATATAAGCTGATGCTACAGGGCTGATTATTTAATTCTGATGCTAGTTGCACTGGTTTCTGTAATGCCATGTAGTAATGTGTTAATTACTAATTAGCCTTATACTGTGAGATTTCTATCCTATGTGTACTGTATATTTTGAGTAGGTCCCTAAGTTCAGTAACTGACAGCATCATGGAGCATGGGCAGTGAATCGGCAGAAAAGAAGATGGGGAGCTACTGGGATATCTTTGGAGACACAGATCTTCCCTGCTAAAGGGATTTGGTTGAATGGGGCTGGTACAGAATCCCAAAACATAATGTACAACATTTCTAGCTACTTCTTTAGTTTAACTTTCCTTGTCCTTTAAACAGTACAGCAGATCATTCTTAGTGTAATCAATATATCCTTGTGCTGCAGTTAACACACAGAAATATTAATAGCCACAATGGAAAGGCGCTGCTTATGTGGGAGCATTTTTTGGAGGATATTAGTTGCTGAGTAATGATACCAGGTGTATATTTCTCAGAATTTTTTTGCCCTCTGGTCCATGTTGCTGGAGTACTGAAAAGTGCTCTAAACCAATGTAGCTTTTTGGGATGGGCAGTCTGCAGCCCTCTGTGTGCTGTTAAATTGCAATTCCTAGCATTCCATCAAAAGCTGTCAGGATTTACTGGGTGTTTCAGTTTAGCACTATCTGTAAGGCCTCTGGTTCACCATTCTATTACTGGTATCTGTGCCTTTGCTTGGTCTTGAGCATTCAATATATGGTAATGTAGTGTTAAGGCTTAATGGGCTTGCCTTCACCCAGGACAGGGACCATAACTGTCAGAGTAATATATTGCACTGCTTAACAACAGCAAGCATTTCTGCCACCGACAACTTTATGTAATTTTATAGCCCTTTTAATCCCTCTTTACATTTTATGCAGGCTTTCTTATGTATATGGACTGACCTGTTATGGATTATAAATAGCATTATGTTTGGATTTTATTGCTGAGTAAAATTAAGTGTATGCCTAATCTGAGATGCACTGTTCAGATGTAACTATACAGTGAAATAAATTCCACATTACCCTTTTTTGTTATAAGGTGATTGCTAGAAAAGCTGTCATATTGGAGTCTAAGGATGATATTTACATTTGCCTTAAAGGACATAGATAGCCAGTCTTTACATTATTATTGTCTACTGCTGATCTAGAACTGCAGCAAGTCTCATGTTTCCAGCACTGGTACAATGAAAGCTGCTTGTTATGTTTTGGGTAGCCGAGGATGAGTAGAGTATAATAGTGCTTTATTAGCAGAGTCATGCAGGCATTACACAACAGTAAGCTTTCTCTTTCAAGCTGTACAGAAAGTCCTGTGTATCCACAGTACAAGTCCTGTGCACAGTGACACCCGCAGGCCATTTGTATAAACAACACACTTATGATAATGATGTCTTAGGGCAACTTTGAGCATTTATCACTCTGGCAAATGGCGGGTACAGAATGGCCCCTCCATTCATTTCAGTGGAAATGCACACTTCCCAGAAACACGTGGATGTCGAGATGCTAAATGTTATGGTCATATGTACAGAGTACAGAGTTTATTTACACAGCATCATCAGTATTATGTCAGCAAGAGTCTTTAGCATTCATTCTACCTCTAAACACATCCCATCCTCGTCGCCATTTGTTATGTTTTGGGTAGCCTAGGAACTCTTCAGTGTATTACCCACAATCAAATGGAGAAATCGAGAGATTCAACAGTCTGAAAGAAACACTACAGACAGCAAATTTTACTGGGAAATCTTGGAAAGTATTTACAACAGAGTTCCTACATAACTACAGAGCAACGTGCCATGCAACAACCCAATCATCTCCAGCTGAATTATTACATGGCAGACAGATGCGCAATAAGTTACATGTTGCAGACATCAAACTTCCACAAAATACTGTGCCTACAAAATCATCTACTGCTGACATTGTGAAACGTCAACAAGCCAAATGCAAAGCTTATACTGACAGAAAACGTGGTGCCAGAGAAGTATACTTTCAGCTTGGATCTTTAGTCAGAATTAAGAAACCAAGAATACTGAAACAAGCCCATTTGTATAAACATCACACTGCTGTTCTGAGCCGATTGCATGTGCATAAGGGGCTATTGCATATACATGTCTCTAAGGTGTTTAAAATTTTGGATCCTGTTATAATAGGAAGAAGCTGATCCACTTACTACAGCACAAGGACAGGGCATAGGCACCCCCTGGCACACCCCTATCTAGTTTGTGATTTGAACGGGGGAGGGGGTGGTTATAGCCAAGTCTATTATGTTTTCATAATAGAAGAGTATTTTTAATAACCTTTTTATTTGGTATATATATATATATATATATATATATATATATATATATATATATATATATATATAAAACACTTAATTGCACCAAAAGCTTTTTTTGCATGTTGGGTATTTAAGCCCACACCAAACACTTGCACAAAATCCTTGATAAAGGTCCAAATGTGGACCGAAACATTGGTATGCACAGTGGAATAAATTTGATATAGCACCCATTTGAACAAGTCAGAGTGCGAATACACACCTGGACACTATATATATATATATATATATATATTTATATATATATATATATATATATATATATAGTGAATAAAGTACCCCCTCTTGTAAAATATAAGGATATTATAAGTTACCGAGGAGTTTCATGACCATATAAAAACACGAGGCCGAAGGCCGAGTGTTTTTATACAGGTCATGGAACTCCGAGGTAACTTATAATATCCTCATATTTTACAACTGGGGGTACTTTATTAATTATAATACACAAATTTTAGTGTGTCATGTGACAGAAATTACATCACTACTCACCGTTTATAACTGATGACATCACTACTCAACGTTTATAAGGATATAATTTACAGGATATTCATGGCTTTTGTGTATTATATATATATACCTGTATATATATATATATATATAGAGTGAAAAAGGATTGCAGCACTCACAGGGTTTTAGTGAAAAAACAAAAAAATGTTTTATTATTAAGCCTCAACGTTTCGATCCCCCACAGGGATCTTCCTCAGGAGCAAAAACAAACAAACGAAGATCCCTGTGGGGGATCGAAACATTGAGGCTTAATAATAAAACACTTTTTTTGTTTTTTCACTAAAACCCTGTGAGTGCCGCAATCCTTTTTCACTGCTTATTTCCCATGCTGGCACCCAGGTATTAATTTTGTCTACGAAGTGCACCATTCCTTTGGTTTTATATATATGTGTGTGTGTATATATATATATATATATATATATATATATATATATATATATATATATATATATATATATATATATATAAAGTGTCAGTTATGAACAGAAAAAACAGTAGGCAAAATGCACATACCAGAACTGAAGTTTTCTATTAGACCAAAAAGACCCTGAGAATTATGTTGCTCACACCAAGCTATTTACTAGACATAACACGATTGAGCCATTCTTTTGCCTAAGCCAGAAATATCCCAGCCTTGCTGCCATCACATATCAATATACAACCATCCAAGGGATACAAATGAATAACAGTATTCTTGATTTCAAGTAACACTTCTTATTTGAGACAATGGACATTCAGAGTGTCTTCACTACACAAATACTGAATAAGCGCATCGTTTGGGGCAACTGCAATATCTCTGGGACAAGACAGAAGATGACGGCTCAGCAATCAATAGAAGGGTACCCTGGGATAGAGAATTTTTCGCAAAGAGGAGCATCGATCCAGAGTCTGAAGGTATCAGTTATATTTAATGGCCGCTCCAGTGATCGTAGCACGATTTAAACTTTGAACTTGTAGTAATATGTTTTTTTCAAAGTTTTGCTTATTGTTTCAGCCAGACTGATTTGCCATATACTGTAGATGTATAGTATACTGTTTACTGTTTTACTGTGTATTGTAACAGATCAACACTTTAATACACTTGAATTAGTGCATACCATAATTTCTGTTTGGATATGTTTCCAGCCGCATTGCTGCAAGTTACTGAGTCCAAGTGAAGGGTGCAAGTGCAAATCACAACCCTTAGGGGCATATTTATTAACTCTGGAGACAAACATCACCATTGATGTTGCCCATAGCAACCTATCAGATCTTTGTTTTTGTTTTCTGATTGTAGATGCCTGTTCAACTCTAATTGCTGATTAGTTGCTATAGGCAACATCGCTGGTGATGTTTGTCTCCAATGTTAATAAGTACGCCCAGGAAGGAAAGTGCTCTGTAGCACCAGTAATGATATTGCACTGCCCCCCCCAGGTCAAATATCTTCAGGGGGGCCTGGAGTGCATAGTTGGCCCTGTGCAACCCTCCTCCCACACAGCATGCTCATGCAGGTGCCAGAGCGACAATTTAAAGAAGGGTCTGTTGCACTACATTTTAAGCCACTGCCAGGCACCCACCAGCACTCAATAACGTGTCTAAATGGTGTACAAGTTAGGGAATGGAATAAAGGATACTGAGGTGTACTGCATGTGACCAGATCTGTATTTAATGGGGAATTTCAGATTCCTTCCTCACCCATTGACTATTAGGACAGAGTTAACCTGAGAGCTAATTATAATTACATTGGTCCTGAACTAACTGATGCAGCAGTTGCAGGGGAATCTGACTGAAAACAGAATCGCTGTTATTCAGGAACTGAAAATCAAGGGCAAAATTCAACAGAGATGCTGAACTGGAAGTTGCTGAAAGAGAACATGCATGGCTGATAACCATCAAGGCAAAGGTGAAATTATAATGAGTTTCCTGACAGTAAGAGCTGAGTCTCTGTCTTAGATTCCCATGTCTTGTGGGCAGCACTGGTACAGACATAATACACTAGAGAAATGTAATGAGAGACAAAGCACAAGACAAATTAGCTGCATGTGCCTATAAGATTAAATTTGCTTCAATATGTTTAAGCCTTAAATATACTAATATGCTCTACAGTATACATTATTCTAGATTTTATTATAGGTGATAGTGAACAGGTATCCCAACAAATTTCCCCTAGGAGAATAAAGAAGGCAATATCTTAGATATGATATTTTAAAAAGCAGGAGGAACACAATGACGTTTAAAGCTTGTGCCTTTCAGGGTGTCTTTAATCCTAATCGGCACTTCCGATCTTGCAATACTTAAAAGAGGGAGCAATACATAGCGTAAAATCCTTTTAATTAGAAATATACATATTTAAAATGCACTCACAATTGTTACAATAGCGAACATCAGTCTCTAGGTTGCCCGTATTTTGCAGAGGGTCCGCTCCGACCAGCGTTGCTTTTCCGCCGCGTGAATTTCGGTTGGGGTGCTTAGAGATGGCGTCACGTACTAGCTGTCGCGTATTAACTAATTTAAAAAGAGTAAAAATACTACACTATATTATTTTTATCTTTCCCATACTGCTTATTTCCCGAAGCTGTCATAGCACTGTCTCCACACAAATTGAAAGGAACCCTTGCACCCCACTCGAAGGAGAACGAGTCTTAGGAGCCGGCAATTAAAGGGAAACTTCAGGTTTCTTGGGATATACTGATTGACTTTTGAATTTAAAGCTTGTGACACGTAGAGTGTTTGGGTATCAGCTCTGAAGCCTCTTACTCGTCTGTCTCTTGTTTTGTACCTCCATTGTCCTTCATATTACTAACACCCACAATTCCTCACTATCTCATTTATAAATTGAATCCATGAATCAACTCACAGAACAATTTTGGCTCCATAACTGTGCATTAACTGCACCAATGTACCTATTAAACAGACTTCTTTAAAAATATCTCTAGCTATTGTTACTGCTAGACTGCCAGCTCTTCAACTTGTAGTATTTTAATAAGCATAGCGCTTGGGGCTAAGACTTTATTTTAACATGTTTTCTGTACTAAGTATGAGTAAAACAACAGATATTCCTAGATTCTAAATTGGCATTGACACTTGCTTATAACCAATTTCAATAGTGTTGCCTTCACAGGCTTGTGTAGTTGCAGATCCTACCTAAAATTATGATTTCATACAAAATGTTTTCCTTCACTTAAAACTTTATCTCAGAATGTCAAAATGTCATACAATATCCTGTAGCATTTTTCTGTTAAAGGTGGATTAAATCCTAAAATTAACATGGCCAGAAATGCCATATTTTATTTACTGTATACTGAATTTATCAAACCAGCCTAAAGGTTCAGCATCTCTATTGTAGTTGTCACAGGAAATTTCATCTTGGATTTTAGTAGTAGTGTCTGTGAGACACACATGCTCAGCTTTTGAGAAGCTAAGCTTAGGAGTCAGGGCACACAGGCAGATTCAGGGAGATTAGTCGCGCAGCCACAAATCTGCTCTTCTCCGGGGCGACTAATCTCCTCGAACTGCCTCCCCTGCCTTCCTAAAATTAAAATCCTCGGCAGGATGGCACTCGGGGGGATTAGTTTTCCAAAGTCGCCTGAAGTTTCCTCATGGAGCAACTTTGGACGAGTTCAGAGATACTATGTGACAGATTTACTAGGCAAAGTGGCATTGCTAGTGAAAATTTGCCAGAAATACCATCCGCAGGAACCTCGGCAATGTACCAACAGTTGTAGAGGCCAATTTGATAGCGAAAGCTTGCTGAGTTTCGCACCCTGTCCCGAGGTGAATTTGCTCTCAGGCGAATGATCGTTACTCCGCAAATTCACTAAAGTGTAAATTTACAGAATGTTACCTTTGTCACCAGAGTTTCCTTCGCCAGCTTAGACATGGCAAACTGATAAAATGAAGCTACATCCTCCTTAATCTTATGTCGGTTACATCAAACGCTAGTGTTTTTTCATATTTTAAAGCGGGATTGTCTTTAAAAGTTGTAACTATTAAAACATTTTTTTTACTTTTTTTTAACCATTTGAGAGGCATGCTACATTTGTTTTAGGGTGGGCTCATATCTAGGGCATTAGAGGATCTCTTTTGTCTTTATTTAGCTTCCTTATACATAATAAAAAGTGGCCACTTCAAGCATTTGCACCTAAAGACATCTATACCACCTATATGTACCCGCCCTCTACAAATTTACCTAAGCACACGTGTAAAAGTTTTGCTAGGCAGAAACGAAAGTTCGCTATGAAATGCTCGCACTGACGAATTAATGATAGCGAAACTTTGCCCGTGTATGACTGCTAAGATGCAACTTCGCATTTAAGTGAATTAGCTTATTGATAGTGAATTTGCACCTGGTGAAGTGGCTCAAAGTGTGGCAAAGCCTTCGCAGGCAAAAATTCGACCTTTAGTGAATTTGCCTCTATATCTTGTCCAAGAGCAACCTTAATTTTGTAGTTACTGTGGAGTCTATCCCCAAAAAGTTAAAGACATGTAATGGTTCTTCAAAATATCTGCATAATAAATGTGTAATATCTCATTTATATAACCATCTAAACCTGTTGGGAATACGCATATAAAGTGTTCCAATCAATGCATTATGGCATTTGAACATATAAGTCTGACTATGTTCCCTGGAAACTAGCAAGCACCTCAAAATATGTACATGGAATTTTTCACCCCTTATTGCGCTAGCTAGCACCTTAGTAAGTTAGGCCATTATGGTAGTATATATACACTAATTACTTATTGTAGTTACAGTCCTATGTTTGCCTCATTGTGCTGTAATATATACTAGAGCCACCATTTGTGTGTGAGGTGTATGGATGGCTTTGGTAGAAGTGCTACACACAACAACACAAAAAAACCTGTATCTAATGTCTAGTCTAATGCTATTTTTAGCAGCTGTTGATCTATTAAAATAGCATTCAAGTAGGTAGGATCTGTGACTCAGTATTAATAATTAGTTCTTAGTTACAGTTTTTTACATTGATGTTACAAATGTAAGCATAGTCTGTATTAATGTGTGTAACAGATTTGGCTATATTACAGTTGATGCATATGTATCTGTATGCCTTCTGGTGTGTCTGCAATGTAGGGGGTAAATTTTAATATCCATGTTAATCCGGAATAGTACTCTGGACTTGGAATGAACACCAGTGTTTTCTCCACTGACTTTGGACATAGTCCTGTTTATAGTTATGGGATTCCCCTGAACAGTTGAGTAGGGTAAGGGGGTGGGAACTGGCACTGCTGGAATTTGTCAGGGAGCTGGAAATGAACAAAACTGCCATCTGTTTATGTTTAAGGCTGCAGATCTACTAAACAGTGAAGCGCAAAATAGTAAAAACTCACATATTGTGAGCCATTTAACAGGGCAATAATTAATACAATACACTATACTAAAAACATTATGTGACCATGACCCTAATATCATAGACCATGATCATTCAAAGGCATGAGGCCAAAGGCAGAATGTTTTTGCAGCAGAGGGTGCATTATTTTTTATAATACACAAATTTCAGTAAGTCATATAACATAAATTACATCCCTGAGTAGTGAGTAGCGATGATTGAATTTTTTCTGCAGGAATAGCGACACTCACGGGACTCTAATGATGCTTAACAAAAGTGATTCTTTATTGGAGACTCGATGTTTCAATCCCACACAGGGATCTTCGTCAGCAGAATACAGAACATACAACCAGAGACCGCATGGTCCCACAGAATTTAAAACCCCAACCGTTTTTGGGCTCCCAAGTCCGTTGCTAGACAACCCTAATTAGTGTCAGAATGTGCAGAAGCTTATCTACTAGCAGAGGAAAGTGGGACAGAACGTTGGAAAATAGTGGAGTAAGAAAAAGTTTAACCGATCCCATCGTGGGGATCGGTTGAAGGAAAGAGCCCTTGCCATGCCAAATAAACATTACCTTTCCGGATCTTTACCCAGAGTCCCTTCTTGGACTTAACCGAGCACCTTTCCACCCAATCCGTGCGCAGCCTAGAGGTGGGTGTGCGATATTGCGCACCGGAGTTCCGTACACTGCTTGTCAGAAGCCGGCACGTTGCCAGGCAACCGGGATACGCAACTTTGGAGGCAGAGGAGACAGATGCGGCTTACACATTGAGTGTGATTTCTGCGGCTATTACATTTGCCATAATCTCTCACACTGGGTGTTACCAGCTTCTTTGTCACGACTCATTGGCTCATGATTAAAGCTATGCCGTACGTCTCAGCCTGTGTTAGAACGAATAGTTCCATAAGCAGGATACTTCACTCCATAGCCACATATGTCTGCCTGGGGGTATATCTTTAGCGATCACCCTTGGGTTTTCTGACCAGTTAATTATTGGCATATCTGGTAGGTGCAGGGAAAATAAGGTGGAAAAAGAAAGTATTAATAACGGATGAGAACATACAAGGAGAGGAGATCAAAATCGACATGAGAATGGCAACAGAGTTGCCATACTGCTTGCCATTGTAGCAACAGTACTTCTATATAAAGTCGATCAGATCGTATCAGAGTTGGAAGGAGAGTAGGACAGTGGGGTAAGTTGGCAAAGGGGTATCATAGTGACAACAATAGCAGTCCAATGGAGTATTTAGTATAAAAGTAAAGAACACCCCCCATTAGATAAAGCACCCCAGTGGGAGGGTCTCATTCAGTCCTCGTGGGGTAACAGTGTCTAGGCGATAGATCCATTTGGATTCTCTTCTCAACAGTGCCAGGTCTCTTTTGCCTCCTCTGGGCAGTGGTGGTTGGAAGTCTATCGCCATGCAGCGAAATGTGGGCAGTCCATGGCCCTTTTGTAGAAAGTGTCTGGCAACAAGTTGTTTAGCTGTGTTTTCTTTAAGAGCCTTGCTGATGGCCGATCTGTGGTTTGCGATTCTTTCCCGTAGCGTCGTGCTTGTTTTGCCAACATAGTAAAGTCCACAAGGGCATATAACTATATAGACCACAAATATTGTGGTGCAAGACAGACTGTGCATTATTTTAAATCGTTTCCGGGTATGTGGATGGGGGAAATCCTTTCCTGTTAACATAGATCTGCATGTAGTGCAGTCCGGGCAACGATAGCATCCCAGTTTCTGTTGCCCACTCAGCCAAGTTGTTGTGCTACAAGTTTTGTATAAAAAAATCTGTTTTCAACAAAATGTCCTTTAAATTAGGGTTTTTGCTATGTCCAAACATCGGGGGTGGGGACTGATATAGGGATAACGTATTATCCATAGCAATCATTGGCCAGTTGTTGTATACACAAGTTTTTAAATGTCGGGATATATGTGACTATTTTGTAGAGAAAATCATTTTGGTAGAGGTGTGGTTCCCCTTTAGGGTTTTTTTGTAAGCATGTCAGTTAGGGTATGTGTCAATGCCCTTTGTAATTGTTGTTTCAGGTCCAAATCTTTGTAGCCCCTTTCAAGAAATCTGTCATAAGTCATCATCATTTATTTATATAGCGCTGTCAAGATACGCAGTGCTTTACTGCCGTTATAACAAACAAGGATTACAGAGTACAATAGGGTTAGAAGGGCCTAGAAATTAGAGTTTACAAACTAAAGGTTAGAATACAATTGAGACATTCGGATTATATAAACACTTTGTCATTTTTGATACAGCAATGGTTAATTAAGGTACATCGAATAGGCCTCTTTAAACAGGTGGGTCTTTAAGGAGCGCTTGAAAGTTTGGAAAGAACGAGAAAGTCTGACAGCTTGTGGCAGAGAGTTCCAGAGAAAAGCAGAAGCCCGAGAGAAGTCTTGTAGACGAGAATGAGCAGAAGTGATCAGAGGAGAAGAGAGGCGAAGATCAAAAGCAGAGCGAAGGTTTCGTGAAGGAGTGTATTTGGAGATTAGAGATGAAATATAGGGAGGGGTTTCATTATTAAGGGCCTTGAATGTGAGTGTAAGTAATTTGAATTTGATTCTAGAAGAGATTGGGAGCCAGTGAAGGGACATGCATATGGGAGCACCTGATGTTGAGCGGTGAGCTAGATGAATGAGTCTAGCGGCCGCATTTAGAACAGATTGGAGTTGTGAAAGGTGACTTGTTGGAATACCTGTGAGGAGTAAGTTGCAGTAATCAAGGCGGGAAATGATGAGAGACTGAATCAGTGTTTTAGTTGATTCTGAACTGAGATATGGTCTCAGCAATGTTGCGCAGTTGAATACGGCAAGATTTTGCAAGTGTGAATGTGTGGTGAAAAAGACAGATGCGAGTCTAAGGTGGTGTTGTTTACAGTGAGTGATATCTGAGGGACAGGAGAAGATCTTGGAGGAAATATAATGAGTTCTGTTTTTGAAAGGTTCAGTTTCAGGTGGCACTGTGACATACAGGAGGAGACAGCAGAGAGACAGTCTGTGACTTGGGAAAGGACAGAATTAGAAAGATCAGGAGTAGACAGTAGAGTTGGGTGTCATCAGCATAAAGGTGATACTGAAGTCCAAATGACTGAATAGGTTTTCTTAGTGAAGTTGTCTTCGTAGTTGCATATCTGCCCGCTCAGGGTCATTATTGTTTTGAATGGTACGCATAAATTGGGAATAGGGGATGGCTCTGATCGTGGAGGGAGGGTGATCGCTTGTAGCATGTAAAATTGTGTTTCGATCTGTTGGCTTCCTATAAAGGCTGGTGCCCTGCTAGCTTGCAAAAAAGCCCTAGAGACACGAACAGATAAATCTGTCCCTACTGAGTTCCTTATTGAATTATTAGAATTCACTCTGACTAAAAATAACTTCAGATTCGAAAAAACAAGTTTTACCTACTGGCACTGTACTATGCCAATCGTTTCATGTCACAATACAAACAGGAGAACATCATTGGGAAGGTGGCAGACAAACTTATCGCATACCTGCGCTACATCAATGACCTACTGATCATCTGGTGAGGCGATGCTTCAACCCTCACCAAGTTTTTTTTTAAGTATAGAGTTCTTGGATCTACAGATTTTTAAAACAAATGATGGCCTAGGCACCAGCCTTTATAGAAAGCCAATAGATCGAAACACAATTTTACATGCTACAATTGATCATGCACAGACTGTCTTGCACCACAACATTTGTGGTCTATATAGTTACATGCAATGTGGACTTTACTATGTTGACAAAACCAGCACAACGCTACGGGAAAGAATCGCAAACCACAGATCAGCCATCAGCAAGGCTCTTAAAGAAAACACAGCTACCCAACCTGTTGCCAGACACTTTCTACAAAAGGGCCATGGACTGCCCACATTTCGCTGCATGGCGATAGACTTCCAACCACCACTGCCCAAAGGGACCAGAGACCTGGTACTGTTGAGAAGAGAATCCAAAGGGATCGCCTAGACACTGTTACCCCACGAGGACTGAATGAGACCCTACCACTGGGGTGCTTTATCTAATGGGGGGTGTTCTTTACTTTTACACTAAATACTCCTTTGGACTGCTATTGTTGTCACTATGATACCCCTTTGCCAACCTACCCCACTATATTACTCTCCTTCCAACTCTGATACGATCTGATGGACTTTATATAGAAGAACTGTTGCTACAACAGCAAGCCGTATAGCAACGCCATTGCCATTCTCATGTTGATTTCGATTTCCTCTCCTTGTATGTTCTCTTCTGTTTTTAATACTTTTTTAATACTTTCTTTTTCCACCTTATTTTCCCTGCACCTACCAGATATGCCAATAATTACCAGGTCAAAAAACCCAAGGGCGATCGCTAAAGATATACCCCCAGGCACACAAATGTGGCTATGGAGTGAAGTATCCTGCTTATGGAACTATTCGATCTAACATAGGCTGAGACGTACGGCATAGGTTTAATATTGAGCCAATGAGTCTTGACAAAGAAGCTGGTAACACCCAGTGTGAGAGATTATGGCAAATGTAATAGCCGCAGAAATCACACTCAATATGTAAGCCGCATCTGTCTCCTCTGCCTCCAAAGTTGCGTATGCTGGTTGCCTGGCAACGGCCCAGCTTCTGACAAGCAGTGTACGGAACTCCGGTGCGCAATATCGCACACACACCTCTAGGCTGCGCACGGATTGGGTGGAAAGGTGCTCGGTTATGTCCAAGAAGGGACTCTGGGTAAAGATCCGGAAAGGTAATGTTTATTTGGCATGGCAAGGGCTCTTCACCTGATCCCTTCTAAGGGATTGGTTAAACTTTTTCTTACTCCACTATTTTCCAACGTTCTGCCCCACTTTCCTCTGCTAGTAGTTAAGCTTCTGCACATTCTGACACTAATTAGGGTTGCCTAGCAACGGACTTGGTGCCCAAAAATGAAGATCTCTGTGTGGGATCGAAACTACGAGTCTCGTTAATATATATATATATACGATATATATAATTATATAATTGACTGACACCTCCACTGACTGGCTAGACAAACTTCAGAAACTAACAGACAAGTATAAACAGGACTTGACACTATTTAAACTATTTTAACAGAAGACTATAAGATGAAGCGGGTGTATGGATGGCTGATTGGTCTTAGATCTGACAACTACAGAGCACCACTCCATAGGAGAAAACGTATCCCTAGGTCCCTCCAGACAGTAGACAGTTCGGACCAATCTACTGACTCCAACACAGGACCAGACAATAGAAACCCTATACCTTTTTTAGCGGCGGCCATGAGGTCCAAAAAAACAAAAGAAAAAATAGGAGGAGAACAAACACAAGATGAGGGGGCAGGAACTCTAAAAGGAAAACCCCCCTAGGGGCAAGAAAACATAATATTTAATCTAAGCCAACACGCACTGTCCCCTGTGGAATTTACACTATTGTCCAAGGGTCTCTCATTTGTTCCTAGTACCCCTACAGACACCTTTGACCTATTGGTGGATGTCCATAAATTCCAGAGAAAACTTAAATTGAAAGAATTCTTTCAGGATTCCCCTACAAAACATATGCCCATTTTCAGGGATCAAAACACTTTCGAACCCCCAAACACTCTTGCCTCCATTAAGACCTTTGGAAAGATTATCATCAGAGATATCACTAATATGAAAGGGAAAATCAATCAAAACTGTAACCTTACCCCCTCAGAGAGGCAAGCGATTAAGTCCCTCAAAGCGGATTCAGATCTTGTAATACGTCCGGCCGATAAGGGAGGTACTATAGTACTGTTGGACTATACATACTACAAGAATGAGATCCTAGAACAATTGTCTGACACCACTACATACAAACTTCTTCCTGGGGACCCCACTTATGGTTTTAAACAGGAACTAGATGAGTTTCTCATTATGGCTAGAAATGCTGGGTGGATAGACCAGGACACCTTTGGATATTTAGTGACATACTACCCGAGCACCCCTATCATTTACACACTACCAAAAATTCACAAATCCCTCTCAGCCCCTCCTGGGAGACCAATCATCTCTGCAATAGGCTCCCTTTATCAGTCTGTGTCAACACATGTGGATCACCATCTACAACCGATTGTACAAGCCATGTCATCCTCTACTCAGGATTCTTGCCATGTGATTAGAATACTGAATGAATTGGCCCTCATCCCTGCAAACAGTATACTGGTGACTATGGATGCTAAGAGCTTGTATACCATCATTCCACATGATCAGGGCATCCAAGCCTGCAAAGAAGCCCTGTTTGCCTCACCACCAAAGTCTGTACCCATAGAATTTCTGATACAACTATTTGAACTTACATTGTCTAAGAATTTTTTCTGATTTGAAAAATCATTTTATCTACAGATCTCGGGGATGGCTATGGGAAGTGCATTGGCTCCATCATATGCTAATATCTATATGCTAAACTTTGAAAAATCTCATATTCTTCCACTACTTGGACAATCCATACTTACCTACTTTCGATACATCGTTGAACTGTTTTTCATCTGGGTAGACACCCAAGAAGCACTACAGACATTCCATAAACATCTAAATGAATTAGATAGCTCTATTAAACTGACAATCAACTACAATGAGGACAACATTGATTTCTTGGACTTGAATATTTTCATCAGACTCAAGATTGGGGACCGTAGGTACGTACGTACGTAATAATAATATAAGAGAAACAGCAGAGATACAACTTTATGACATGTTTAATCGCTTTCTGGAGAGGGGCTACACAGAGGAGCTATTATACACACAGCTTGACAGGGCCTTGCAACATACACAATCCGACCTATTGGTGTGTAAAAAGACCAATAAAGAACCTGTCACCCCATAAATTTTTACTACAACCTTCTTAGCAGCATCAAAACATGTGACCTCTAGTATTAATAAACATTGGTCCATGCTAAACATGGACGAATCCCTATCATTATATGCAATAAAAAAAACCATGATGGGATTCAGGAAGGGGAAATCCCTCAAGGACCTGCTGATGCACACCGACTTTAAGGATTCTATATCCTCGGAAACCAATTGGCTGTCAAAGAATAAGAAACTGGGTTGTTATAAATGCCCCGATTGCGTAACATGCAGATGCCTCTTGACAGGCCCTGATTTTCCCCACCCACACACTGGCAAGAGAATTAAGATATCACATTGTTTGGGCTGAACTTCATCCTACATCGTATATATCATATCTTGCCCTTGCGGAAAATATTATGTGGGAAAGACATGTACTACCCTCAAAGAAAGAATAGGGAATCATCGGTCAGCTATCAGCAAAGCTTGGAAGGAGGGAAAAGCCTTACAACCAGTTGCAAAGCTTTTCCTATCCACAGGACATACCTTACCTACCTTTAGATGCATGGCTATAGACTTTCAACCCCCCCCCCCTTTCAAGAGGGGGGAATAGAGACCAAGCCTTACTAAGGAGAGAGTCCAGATGTATACACAGACTTGACACAGTGTCCCCTCGTGGTCTCAATGAGACTCTTCCACTTGGATGCTTCATATGAAACTTTATAGCAATTGAACTAAAAATGTCCCCCCCTCTCCTTATCCAGTATTGCTTGTCTTATTGACTATACCTATATGTGTTACAATGTATCCTCATGCTTCCTACTTGATATGCTTAATGTTTCCTATTGGCGTACTAGTCACAGTTCACTACAATTCTCCTACCTATGACTTACCCTGCTATGCGGCCTTGTGAATTGCACCCCATAATGCTCAGTGGCAGCACATATACACCGTCCTACCCGGTGATACTTTACAAAGGGTACACATCGGAGTGCACTATGGTTGTTGACCCTGGCCCTGATATGTGAGTTATGGGTGAAGGCGGGGCGGTCTTAGTGTAATCTCTCTGGAAGTGATAGTTTGTCCAGCATGACTAAATGTGGCATGGTGCGCTGGTCAGCATTTATTTGCGAACTGTGCCCCTAAGCTACAGTGTCTGTGCGGAAGCTGGTTATGAGAGGAACACGGTGGACGAAACCGTTGCTATGGACAAAAGGCTGAGTTACCCGCCCCTTGGTGCGGGCGCTGTCCAGACACTTCAATCCCCGCCTCACCGAATCCCAATGCGATTCAAGGGGGCGATTCCTAGGGTAGAGAGGTAAGATGTGGCTATTATTTGTATATATCACATATTACGTTTTTTCACAGTTCGTGTTTTGCTGCACAAAACATTTTTTCACCCTCACTGTCAAGAGGGTTGTCTAGCAACCACATTTTGGCGCCAGAATACGATTTTAAGCGTCTCACTGTGCACAGTTTGTTTTCCCTGATGAAAGTTCCTGTGAGGAACTGAAACGTTAGTCTAAATAAACTTCCACTGACCTTGTTGTAAAGTTATCCATGGAGTGCCGTCACTTAGCTTTCGATGTTTATTTTCTTCAGGCTGTCACCCTGGCTGTATCTTCTGGGCGAATGGAGTGCGCTCTATATATTCTCTAATTATATAATTAGATATAATCTTGAAAATTAATAAATCAGCCCCTACAATTTACAGCACTGATTTTTTTTCAGATGCAATTTTTATTCACATCTGAATATGGAAATTAAGGTTGCATTTGGTGGGGCATTTCCATGAAAAGGATTTAGCTTTCAACCCAAAATCCAAAGTATATGGATATAGTGAATCCATAGAAATTGATATTGGAAATTTACAGATATGCAAACACAACAAATTGTTATTTGTATACCAGGTGCTTCTCCAATGACCACCTAGTGCAGACAGTCTTTAAACAAAAGACAATTTTTGTCTTCACAAAAATCCAACAATGTCTTATTCTGAAACAAGGCATAAAACTTGGTAGGGGAGAGACTAAGGAGGAAATTCACTGATGGGCGAATTTTTGCCTCAAAAGGCTTTTCCACACTGCACACCATTTTGTCAGTGTCAGGGTTCCTATCGGCTCACAGTGGGAGTAGTCAGGACCAAGGGGGTAGCTTAGGGTCAAAGTCCAAGTTTGCGGTATCCAGAAAGGGGTCAGGCATAAGCATATTCAAGTTCAGGCAAATGCTCAGCAATGCAGGCAGCAGCAATCAGAATCAAGGTCACGCCAAGGGTCAGGAAGCAGGAATTTAGGAACCCAGGAACACGATATAGCAATTCCTATATTCGGGCATCAAACCTGTGACCTGGAAGTCCTTTTATTTTAAAGTTTGTGCCGGCGCGTGATGTCATCACTCAGGCATCAAGACGCCAGAGTCGATCCACGTGGAACATGGGTGCCGCCATCTTGCCTTGGACGCTGCCGGAGATGGGAGCGCCAATGGGCGCTCCTGACAGTACACCCTCCCCCGGGGGGGGGCACTGGACCACCTTGTGGTTTCTTCGGAAACTGTTTGAAGAATTCCCTTACTAGTCGAGGAGCGTGGACATTAGACTGTTTTATCCAAGAGCATTCTTCAGGACTGAAGCCCTTCAATTAGATCAGTAATTGTATATACCCTCTGGAGACCTCGAGTCTAGGATCTTCTCCACTTCGTATTCTTGTTGGCCATCCACGGAGACAGAAGCAGGATAATTGTTCCAAAGAGAAGCAATTAAGAATTGCCTGTTTCACCAAGGATATGTGAAACACATTAGGGATTCGCATCTCAGGGGGAAGCTCAAGTCTGACAGCCACGGGATTAACAATCTCCACAGTGGAGTATGGACCAACAAAATTTGGACTCAACTTGGCGGAAGGAATCTTGAGTCGCATGTTTCTTGTTGAAAGCCACACTTTATCCTCAACTTTATATTAAGGAGAAGATTTCCGTCTCTGATCGGCATAATTCTTGTGGGACAAGGATCTTTTCTCCAAGTTGGCTTCAGTAGCCGACCAAATGGCTGACATGTGGGCTGCATGATCATCGGCCGCTGGAACATCGGACAAGAGAAAGTCTTGAGGGAAAGCTTGTGGATGTTGTCCATACACGGTCAAGAAGGGCGATCCACCAGTGGAGGCATGACAAGCGTTATGAGAAAAATCTGCCCAGGGAAGGAGATCGGCCCAATCATCCTGACAGAGGTATACATGACTTCTCAAAAAACATTCCAGCGCTTGGTTTACCCTCTCCGCTGCCCCATTGGACTGAGGGTGATGCAGAGGAGAATTGGATACCAAGATTCTTACACAACCATCTCCAAAACTTGGACACAAATTGGGAACCTAGGTCAGATACAATCTCCACTGGAAATCCATGAAGTCAGAAGATATGTTGAATGAACAACTGGGAGAGTTCAATGGCAGAAGGAAGTTTACAAAGAGGAGTAAAGTGTGCCATTTTACAATAAAGTCCATAGCTAAATAAGTCCAAGGCTGGGAGGGAATGGGTAGAGGTTGCAATAGGGCGAGAATGACTAGATTTTGAAGAGGCACAAATGGCACAGGCCGCCACAAAATCTTTCACATCCTTCCGCCGCCATCCTTTGGCCACCTTGATGGTGAGAGCCGCATTGTGCCAGCTAGTTTCAGCCATCAAGGTTGCAAATACTTGAAGTGGCCACTTATTATTAAAAATGTCCAAGGACAAAAAAAAGACGAGATAATAAAGGCAGAAAAGATCCTCTAATGTCCTATACATGAGTCCATCCTAAAACAAAAACGAACTCTGGCAAAAGGGGTAATGTAATGGAAAATTTGCATTTTTTTTTTAAATCTTTTTATTGGTTTTCAGATACTTATTCAGTATAATTCAGTACAAATATTCTATTAATTTTTTAGTTTTTAGTTATTTATGCTGTACGTTTGAACAGTAATAGTATGATTTGTATTTCTGAGTATTTGTACATCTCTGTAAATAAAATGAAAAACAATAAACTTTACCAAATCATGGAGCTTCCCTCCTTATCTTTAAACCAGCTTTTTTTTTTAATTTTTTTAAGTATATATAGATTTCGATTACCCTCTTCATGATTCAGATGTTGTCATATTTTGTTATGCGATATACACTCGCTGTTATGTAATAATGGTAGTAATCTACTTTATAAAGAAAGGGAGGAGGTGTCTAACCTAGATGTACAGGCTTTGCAAATTTGTAGAAATTTAGCATGGGTTCAGATAAAATAGATGTTAATTTTTCATTTACCATTATAGCCGTTATGTGAGCTTTTAATTTCAGAATTGAAAGACTTGGGGTATGCCACGATTTAGCAATCAGCTGTTTGGCCGCGGAAAATATTAATGTAATTAGTTTCCTGGAATTACCATTAATGTTGGGAATCTGTTGATCCAAGGGTCCTTTTGAATATGAATATGGGTAATGGAATCTATCATAAAAAAGACTCTTGACCAATATTTTTGCGCTAATGGGCATTGCCACCATACATGGGCCATAATAACTTCTCTTCCACAATTTCTAAAACAATTTGAGGGTTGAGATGAAAACATTTTATGTAAACGTGTGGGAGTCAAGTACCAGCGGGTTAACATTTTGTAGGAGGTTTCTACTTGACTTAGATTTATTATAACACTTGTTTGTTCCTTCCCATATGCATTCCCAGGCCTTTGGGTCTAATGTTTGATGTAATTCCTGCTCCCATGCTTTTATATAAGATGGAGGGTTCATATTGGTCTGTGATATTAAGGCCTGGTAAAGCAAAGAAATTAGGCCCTTTGAGTGGGGATGTAATACACATAGGGGCAGATTTATCAAGGTGAATTTTTGAATGAGAAAAATGCGAATTTCAAGCTATTTTTTGTGTACTTCGACTAGGGAATACTCCAAATTAGATTCGAATTTGAAAAAATTAGAATATCAAAATTTATCATGTACTGTCTCTTTAAAAATTCGACTTCGACCATTCGCCATCTAAAACCTGCCGAATTGCTGTTTTAGCCTATGGGGGACCTCCTAGAACCTATTTGGAGTCAATTGGTGGACTCTGAAAAATCTAAGTTTTCTTTAGGAAAAACTTCGAATCAAATTCGATCAAATGCGCTATTCCTTCGATTCATATGATGTGAATTAGAAGTCATAACTGACCTATGCGACAAAAAAAACAAACTTAATTTCAGTTGGTCTTTTTGAATTCGAATTTCTAAGTTTTTTCAATTTGAAATTCGACCCTTGATAAATATGCCCCATAATATCTCAAATGCAGAGCAGGAAGACTGGGTGGAATGTTTATGTACAGATAATATTATAGATAATGCTTAACTTGTAAAAAGCAAAACTTTTCAGTAGCGGGGGGATGGCAGGCTGATGGGAGGTGACCAAGTTAGCTGACTGTTTGGTAGAGTCCCAAATGTCAAATATTATAAAGATTGGTGCACAATGCCAGTACCATTATTAATCAGAAGATAATATCCAAAGCAAATACTGAAAGGAGAAAAACACTCATAGTTAACCCCAGTCCATGGGTGCAAAAATCTGAAACAGCAAAAAGTTGTGAGTTTCGTGCCTACTGGGGCACTTACTCATAGGCTGTGAGTAAGTGCACCAGTAGGCACGAAATGTGTTAGGCGGTCACCTGTATGTCCTAATAAATTATTTGATTTTTTAATCATATTTTTGGTCTTTACTTTTGGAAATGGTACCAAATGGTCAGAATATGATGAATAAAATCTGATATCACCTTTGGGCGGGATTCTACTTTTTTTTTGCTCAAGAAAGTTTTTATTGAAAGCAAGTAAGTAAATACAACACATGGGTAAACATTCTTTGTTCTTACATAGACACAGGTTATCACGTCAGTTGAGTTACAACAAGGATAGTATTGTGATGTACAAGTAATCAGCTATACATTAGGTAGTAGCGTCCTCCTGTGACCTGAGCCAGGAGCCCCAGATTACCTCATATTTAAGGAGATTGACTTTTTTCTACATACAATTTGAAAGTATAGGAAACAGACCAGGAACAGGCAGTACTTTAGTCTGCAAACACCCTTTATTGGTGTATTTTCACTCACGACATGTTTCGGGAACCAGTCCCTTTTTCAAGTGAAGAACAAAAGCAATTACCACACATTAAGTAACCATTGTAACCCCGCCCCTTTGGTGTTCAAGGTGATACTTGTGACATCATGGAAAATTCCATTCCTTTGTTGCATGTACAAATATATCCCAATAACAGGAATACCATCTCAAAAATGTGAAAAAAATCCCATAAAAATAGTCCATAAATAACAGTCCAACCTGTTGGAATAAATACAATTAAATACTTTAAATACTTAAGAAACTGCACCAAGCCTATCAAAAGTAAAAACATATGAGCCCTACAAATGAATGTCTGCCCATAGGCAGGGATCACCCTCGCATGTCGCTCACTGCTATTTTGTATAGACTAACTAGTCTCAATAAACAATTTCTCTACACTTACTTTTGCAGTGTTCTCTTTTTATTTCTGTGACCTGCATAAAACAAGAGATACATTAATAATTTGTTACAGAAAACATTTGTAACTAAGTTTATCATTAAACCCTTTTGGTTTCATTGTATCAAGCTGCCTAATCGATTTATTTTCTTTCTGAAGTAACAACTTTACTCTATCCCCCCCTCTGGGAGGTAGTTCAACTTTATCTAGAACCCTCCATCTTAGTTGTGAAATATGGTGTTTAGCTTCAAAAAAATGTTTGGCTAGTAGCGACTCATTTGGTTTTTGGGGGTCAAAATTTCTTATATAACCTTTATGTTCTCCTATACGCACTTTAACTGGTCTAGTGGTTTGTCCCACATATGCATACCCACACGGGCATTTAATTAAATATACCACATGTGTACTTTCACAGGTAGCATATGTTCTTACTGGTATGTTGAACCCTTTAAAAGGGTGTGCCACTTGATCCCCTTTTATGATAGAGTTACACAACCCGCAATTTAAACAGGGGAACGTTCCCATTTTTGGTTTACTGAAGCATTTCATAGTCTTATTTTTCACCCTGAAATCAGAACTGCATAAGTTATCTCTGAGTGTCCTACCTCTTTTATACGAAAAGAGAGGTTTGTCTTTAAACAGATGTCCATACATTATATCACTTTGCAACGCTGGCCAGTACTTTTTGATTACACTTTCAATTTTGTTACTTCTATGATCAAAAGTCGATACAAATGGTATACGTTTATTGGTTTGCTTATTTACTTTAGTCAGTAATAGTGAATCTCTTGTAACTTGCTCCACTTGGGCTGCAGTAGATTCCATAGTTCTTTTCTCATACCCTTTTTGTGTGAATCTTTCAATTAAATCAGTAGCTGCTTCCTTATATCCTTTGATATCGCTAGTTAATCGCCTAGCCCTAAGAAACTGGCCTTTTGGGATGCCCCTTTTAACTTTAGGATGATGAAAACTATCTGCTCTTAATAAATTATTTCTGTCCATAGGTTTACGATACATATTTGTACTCAGTTTGCCATTATTATTAGTTATAGTAATGTCCAGGAAATTGATAGAGTTGCCTGCATATTCAAATGTGAACTTAATGCTCTTATGGCTATTATTTGCTTTCTCTATCATTTCCTGGAACATTTCCTTGGATCCAGACCACAATATGAGGATATCATCCACAAAGCGAAAAAATGCTTTTATATTTTGACTATACATTTTGTTGCCCAAAAAATATTATTTTTCTAGTCTGTGCACCACTATATTGGCAAAGGAGGGCGCGACCGCTGATCCCATCGACGTTCCCTGCCTCTGCCAGTAGTACTGGTCACCAAACCGAAAATAATTTTTACTCAAAACCAGCTGTAAGCAATCCAATAAAAAATACACAGTGTTATGTGATAACGTAGTGTCTAGCAATGACTCTTCTATATACCGTATTCCCTCCTCTTGGGGTATAGAGGTATATAGGCTTTGTATGTCGATAGATGCCAACACAACATTCTCCAATTTTGACAATTTCACAAGGAGATCTGATGTATCTTTTAAACAAGTGCTGATTTCTGATACAATAGGTTGCAGGTACTTATCGACATACTGGGCTAGTGGTTCCAATACAGACCCCATACTGGCCACAATTGGTCTACCAGGGGGTTTTATTAACCTTTTATGGATTTTTGGCAAAAAGTATATTACAGGTGTTACAGGATGATCTATCAGTAAGAATTCTTTTTTACATATAATTTGTTCTGTATTATGTAAGTCTTGGACTGACTTATACCATTGTTCAAATGTCGGAGGGTCAGAGATTTTCCAATGGCAGGTAATACCTTTTCTGGCTAGGAATAAAAGACTCTTTGTAAGTACAGCTGTTTATCAGGAGGGATATCATGGGTAGACATTATCCCTAGAAGGCACATCTTAGGGTCTTTGGATACGGGGAGGCCTATCTGTTGGTACAGAGTGTCCAGTATGTTGGACCAGTAGTGGTCCAGGTGGGTACAGTCCCACATCGTATGCAGGAAGGTGCCTTGATGGTGTTTGCAGCGGTTGCAAAGAGGGGATATGGTCGGATTGATCATATGCAATCTAGTTTTAGTGTAGTACGCCCTATGCAATATATACAGTTGTATTAACCTGTATTTATAGTTAAGGGAGACCAGTGAGGGTACCTTTAGGGCCTGGGCCCATTGGACATCAGTGAGGTAAACTAGGTCTTGGTCCCATTTATCCTGTGCTTTGATCATATAGGGGCAAATTCATTAAGCGCCGAAAGCTAGCGTTAATTCGCTAGCGTTTGGCATTTTCGTTACTGCGCAAATTCACTAACGAACGCTGGCGTAGTTTCGCTAGTGTTACTTCGCACCCTTACGCCAGGCGAATTTTCGCTAGCGACGTAACTACGCAAATTCACTAACTTGCGCAGTGTACTGAACGCTACCTTTTACGCTAGACTTCCTTCGCCACCTCAGACCTGGCGAAGCGCAATAGAGTAGATAGGGATTGTTTAAAAAAAAGTCAAAATTTTTTCTAAGTCCCAAAAAACGCTGGTGTGTTTTCTACATTATGGGTGATAGGCTGAAAAAGATCAAAAAAATTTTTGGGGCTCCCCTCCTTCCCCCCTACATTTCCTGACTCATGGCAACTTACCTAGACAGTGGGCACATGTGTAGGGCAAAATAAAATTTTTATTTGATGATTTGAAGGTTTTCTAGGCATTTGTAGTGCTGATACGTATTCCTCCATTGAAATTTGAATTTCGCGCCGTATGCAAATTAGCCTTCGCTAGCGTAACTGCGCTTTACATAGCGAATCAACGCTAGCGCAACTTCGCAACCTTACGCTACCCCTGTGCGCAACTTCGGATTTTAGTGAATTTGCGGAGCGCTGGCGAAACTACGCCTGGCGAAGTGCGGTGAAGTTGCGCCTGGCGCAACTTCAAATCGTAGTGAATTTGCCCCATAGTGTTCTGCCCTGTGTTTTTGCGTAACCTTGTATAGTTTGGACACCAGCCCTTTGTGGGTATCGGCTTCTACAACTTTGGCCAGTGGGGAGCATTCGACTTGGATAGGCTTGGTTTTGTTGTGTTTGGTCAGTGCTGAGCAAATGGCTCTGTATGCCAGCCACTGTGAATTAGGAAGGAGTTGTTCGGCTCTCAGAGTCCTAAAAGGGACTAGACTGCCCTCATCCCACACCTTGCCTATGGCAGTCAGACCCCCAGCTTCCCATACCTTGTGGAGCATAACCTGGCGCATCATTGGAAAAGTTGGGTTATTCGTAATTGGGGTGTGGGGATGCATGGAACAAAATTCAATCTGCCGATGCGCTATGATCCAGACTTTTCTTTGCAATTTGAGTAGGGGATGTATTTGTGCGTGACCCCTTGGCGAACCACTAGCTAGTAGGCCCTGGAAAGGCGTCTCGTATTGTGAGTTAACAGTGGACCATAGATGCAGGAGGCTTTCATCCGCTAAATGGGGTAGCATTTGCCTGCAATGTGCTAATGGGATT
Organism: Xenopus laevis; assembly: GCF_017654675.1. Lineage (NCBI taxonomy): Eukaryota > Metazoa > Chordata > Amphibia > Anura > Pipidae > Xenopus > Xenopus laevis. Next base: position 67,058,557 of record NC_054373.1, read on the forward strand.
CTACTTTTATCCAAAATAGGGCTGTAGGAATGGTAGGATAAAGTAGTGCTTTTTCAATCTGAACCCAGATCGGAGGAGGTGAAGGGTACATCTGTGCTTGGCAATATTTCTCTAAATTAGGAAAGGCAAGGCCTCCATGTCTTCTACCTTTTTGTAACATTGCCTGTGATATCTTAGAGAAACCAAAGGCCCATACAAATGTGATGAGAAATTTTTATAAGGTTGTCAATTCTTTCTTGGGCACAGGTATAGGTAAAGAACCGAAGAAATAGAATAGCTTAGGTAAGATAACCATCTTAATAGCATTAATTCGACCTAGCCACGAAAGTTTGTACCTATTCCATTGGGTCAGTAAGGTTTTAATTTTTTTCCACAAGGAGGTGTAGTTCCATTTGTAATGAGTTGCTAATTGTGGTGTAAGCTATATTCCTAAATACTTCATATATGAACTTTTCCAGGAATATTCAAAATTAAGTTGTATGAGTTTTATCACATGGCCTGGTAGGTTCAAGCTCAATGCTTCCGATTTTGAATTGTTAACTGAAAGGCCAGAAATCTCGGCAAAAATTTGTAAAGCTTGGTAATGAGGTGAGAGGTTTTGTCAGGGTAAGAATTACATCATCTGCAAAGAAGCAAGCTTTGTATTGTGTCCTGGAAAGAGATATTCGGTGAATTTAAGGATGGTCAATAAGTCTAGCTAATGGTTCTCCGGCCAGGGCAAAAAGAGCAGGTGACATGGGGCAGCCTTGCTTTAATCATATGCTGAAAAACAAGCCCCATCTTGTCAGCATGTACGACAAGTATTCCCACAATACTGTATCAAAGGATTTTTGAATATCTAGACTTAAAAGCATAGCGGGTATTCTTGTTGTATTTGGGAAAATTCAAATTTTAATGAATTTGCAGAGTGGCGACTGTTCGCCTAAGCAAAATTTTGCCTGGCAAAATGGCTCGAAACTTTGCTAGCTTTCGGTAGTGGATTTTCCTCTACGCCTGTTAGTCAATTAGCGATGTTCCTGCGGATGGGTTTCAACCAAGTATTAGAAATTGAAATTTTATTTTCAGTTTTTTAATTTGTCCACTTACATTTGAGCCCCTGAAATGATGTGATTGTGTTAAAAAGGCTTTAGTTCCTCACATTGTTATGCAATCTTTTTGTTCAACCCACTGAATTAAAGTTGAAAGTCTGCAGTTCAACTGCATCTGAGTTGTTTCATTTAAAATTCATTGTGATAATGTATAGAACCAAAATTAGAAAAAAAGTTGTCTCTGTCCAAATATTTATGGACCTAACTGTCAATAAAATAAATTAAAAAATTGGGTCGGGAAAAGACTCAATAACATTGAGCAAAAACTTGAATAATACAAATTTTTCAGATTTAATGGCTGAATCGTTTGAATTCTTTTTTTGGGGGATTATTGGCCGAACTCCCGAATTTTTCAGATTATCAGACGAAACCCAGTGGTGGAGATCACAATATCTTCAAATTGTAAAAGGGATATTTGCCATTGACTTCTACATGATCTCGGCAGGTTTGAGATGGCAGAGTGTTAGAGCCAATTACTTGAAGAGTTCAAGCAGTTAAAACTGCTTAAGTGTAACAGCCAATCGAAGAGAACTCAACAGCGGGAGCGACAGGCAGAATTCAATAGGCTGTTTGAAGTCAAGCGTAGTTGGAAGCAAGCAGAGGTCGGAAGGCAGGCTGAAGTCAAGCGTTGTCAAAAGCAGGCATAGGTCGGTAGGCAGGCTGAAGTCAAACGAAGTCAGGAACAGGCCGAGGTCAAACACTAGAAGATCAGAAATATCCACAGGAAACGTTCACAAGTATAGAATCACAAGCTAGGAAAATAACCAAGCGCAGTTTACTTCCTCAGACTTCTATATAAAGGGACAATTTTGGCGCCAAACATCAGGGCGCAGCGTGATGACACTGTGCGTCAAACATAGCATGTCTGTGTCTGTTGCAGGGCATGCGTCCGAATAAACGGACACGCACACACGCACAAAGACGTGTGCACAGACAACAAGCGCAGAGAATGCCCCCTCCTGAGGGATGGCCTCAGGACGTCTTCAACAGACTTATCTGGATGATTCTTATAAAAACCTGCAGTTAACCTCGGTGCATGAACATTTTCAACTGGTTCCCAAGAATTTTCTTCTTTCCATTTGACCAAGTACTGTAATTTCCTGCTCCGAAATCTGGAATCCAGAATCCTTTCGACTACAAACTCCACATTATCTTGACAAAAGATAGCCGGAGGAGGGAGAGGAATACGCCCAGAAAAAGTATTTGGAACAAACTTTTTGAGTAAAGCAGCATCAAATACAGGATACATCTTAAGAGAATCAGGTAAATTCAATTCAAAAGAGACTGGATTAATAACTCTTTTGACGACAAATGGTCCCAGAAACTTTGGAGCAAGTTTTTCAGAGGGATTAGAAAGACGTAAATTTGTAGGAGACAGCCAAACTTTGTCTCTAACTTTAAATTCAGGATCCTTTCCCTGTCTTCGATCTGCAAAACTTTTAGAATTCTGTTGAGCTTTAACAATGTGTTCTTTGAGATGCTTTGTATTCTCTTTTAAAGATCCAAGGCCATCTTGCAAAGAAGGAAAAGGTACGAATATATTGCTCAAGAGTTTGATTCGTCCTTTCAGTTTGCCCATTAGTCTGCGGATGATATGCAGAAGATCGGGACAAAACAATAGCAAGAGCTTAGCATAAGGCAGTCCAAAATCTTAAGGTGAACTGAGTACCCCGATCAGAAATTATTTCTTTGGGTAATCTGTGCAACCTAACAATTTCTTTGATAAATATGTCTGCAGAAAATTGTAGGTCTTACTCAGGATGATTGGGAGGAGGCAATAGACAATGTATACGCTGGTCTTATCTCCCTCAAGGATAAGCTGATACAGTATAAAATTCTACACCATGTATATATCACCCCTATCCGCCTTAAACAAATGGGCCGAGTCCCTCTCGACAACTGTCCCAGGTGCCAGCAACCGGGTGCGGAATTTTTCCATTTAATATGGGAGTGCCAACACGTCTTCGAATTCTGGACTAGAGTGGTACACTACTTAGCGGATAACCTAGAGTTTCCGAGGGTCATCTCCCCTACTGTTTGTCTACTGGGGGTCTTGGAGGAATTGGTCCCAGCCAAATACCCTAGAATTGCTTTCCGCATCCTCCTCTTCTATGCACGGAAGACGATAGCAATGCACTGGATGGGCAACCTCCCACCCTCTCTTAGTGCCTGGATACGCCTGGTTAATAGTGTGATACCTCTATATAAACTTACGTATGAATCTAGGGGTGCCCTAACGAAAATTGACAGCATTTGGGGCCCATGGGCTGACGTGGATCCAGACCCCCCGGATTGAGCTGTGTCAGAGCATCCCTTCTTAGCAGTGGTGATAGAGGGTTCCCTAGCCCTGGCCTGTCAGGAGAAGGCCTTAACCATTGTGTTGTAACTATTTTACATCTCTTTCTGGAAGTACTACCTACCTATTATGCATAGAGTCCACTTTGGTTTTCTACTTCTACTATGTACCTTCCTTGTGTCAGTTTGCTCAACTGTTTGTAATGTGTGTCTGAATGTTTGTGTTCAAAAGGAAATAAAACTTACCTTTTAGAAAAAAAAAAAAAAATATGTCCGCAGTAGCTGCTGCAGATGGTTACCGAGAAAGTTGGATAAAATGTGCAAGTTTAGTAAGACAATCCACCACAACAAAGATGTAAAGTATTACAATTGTTGGAAGGACGAAGCTCCACAATGAAATCCATAGAAATGGAACTCCATGACGAAGCAACCCTACTGATTTGTTTCACGACAACTTGGATCTAGCACAAGACTCGCAGTAACGGACATAAGAGACACACTCTTTTATCAAAGAAGGCCACCAAAAGAAACGTCTTGCCAAATCTAGAGTCTTTCGAATTCCAGTATGCCCCGCCAATGGATGATCATGTATTAATTTAAGAGCTTCCAATCGAAGATTTGGTGGTACAACCAATCTGTTATTCCGCAACAAAAGGTTATCTTGAAGTAAAACATTTTCAACAGCAGGATAGTCTGTTATGGAATGAGGAATTCTTTTTTAAATCTTCAATAAAGGAGGATTGAAGAAGCAAGAAGTGCCCAGACTGAAGAATAGTATCAGTAACCATAGCAACATTTTCCACCGGAAATACTCTGGAGAGGTCATCGGCTTTTGTATTCTTAGAACCAGGTTTATAAGTAATATGAAACTGAAAACGAGAAAAGAAAAGTGCCCATCTTGCTTGACGAGGATTCAAACGTCTCGCTGTTCGTAGATATTCTAAATTTTTATGGTCCATAAAAATGATAATCGGATGGATAGCTCCTTCCAATAAATGCCGCCATTCTTCTAACGCACCTTTAATAGCTAATAGTTCACAATCTCCTACATCATAGTTTCTTTCCGTAGGGCTTAACTTCTTGGAAAAGAAAGCTACTGGATGCAACACATCTTTAGGTCCAGCTCGTTGTGAAAGAATTGCTCCAATGGCGACTTCTGAGGCATCAACCTCAAGAATAAAAGTTTTAGTAGCATCCGAATGTACGAGAATAGGAGCAGATGTAAAAAGTTTCTTTAGATGTTCAAAAGACTAACTTTAATACTTGTGAGATCAGTAAGAAGTTTGATAATAGCAAAAAATTTTTTATGAATGTTTTATGAATGTAAAAATTAGCGAAACCCACAAATAGTTGAATTCCTTTACTGGAGGAGGCCAGTTATTAATCACTTCCACTTTTTTAAGATCCATCTTGAATCCTTGATCAGAAACCAGGAATCCCAAAAATTCGATTCGAGACTTTTCGAAATCACATTTAGAAGCCTTGGCATACAACTGATGTCTTCTGAGCCGAAGTAACACGTCTCTCACATGAGCTCGATGGTCTTCCAAGGTATTGGAAAAAACTAAAATGTCGTTAAGATAAACAATGACAAATTGATCCAGTAAATCATGAAAAATGTCATTTCTGAAATATTGAAAAGTAGCAGGGGCATCGCAGAGGCCAAAAGGCATTACGTATATTCAAAGTGTCCATAACGGGAGTGAAACGCAATCTTCCATTCGTCTCCCTCTCGTATCCGAACTAAGTTATACGCCCCTCTTAGATCCAATTTTGAAAAAACCTTGGCGTGACGAAGTCTTTGAAATAAATCAGAAATGAGGGATAATGGATAACGATTCTTAATAGTGACCTTATTTAGTAAAATCGGAAATCGATGCAAGGTCTTAAAGAGTGATCTTACTTTTCGACGAAAAAATACCTGCTCCAGCCTCAAGATTTTCATCAATATAGTCCTTTAGTGTAGCCAATTCTGGCTCAGATAGAGGGTAAATTCTTCCAAAAGGAATGGCTGCCCCAGGAAGTAAGTCAATCGGACAATCGTAACTTCTATGAGGAGGAAGAGAATCTGCAGCTTTCTTATTGAACACATCCGCAAAATCATGATACACCTGTGGAACACAGTGCAGTAACTCATCAGAAGAGATGGTTAGAACTTTTGGAGGAGGAAGACAATTTTGATGACAATAATTAGAGTTGAAAAGAATTGTCCCAGACTGACAGTCAATACTAGGATTATGAGCCTTTAACCAAGGAATGCCAAGAATAACAGGGAAGAGTTGAGTTTCCATAACATCAAACTTTATTAATTCACAATGCCCCTTAACGTAAAAAGTCAAAATGTGCGAGGTCTCAAGGGATATTGGTCCCGAAGAAACAAAATTGCCGTCAGCCATCTTAACAGGTACTGGTTGAACTTTATAAATGAGAGGAATTTTATGTTAACTCGCGAAGGTTTGATTGATAAAACAACCACATGCACCGCATCCACCTCAATCTTTCTTTGGTTCCACTGAAAAGACAGGTGTAACAAAATGTAAGATTGTATGGACGGAGTCAATGGAATATTAGAGAATAGATGAGGAGAGTCTTTACCATCAGGTTGTGTGGGACAATTTCTTAACACATGGCCAGCCTGACCACAGAATAGACATAAATTCAAACGTCTGCGTCAAAGTCTTTCCTCTGCTGAGAGAGTTTTGCAAACCACTCCAATTTGCATAGGCTCAGGATCAGAAGAGGGACCTGCATAAACTGGAAGAGGAGCTGTCGGAAGGACCCATTCAGGAGTCAGAAGGCAAGCACCTCTTTCTTGACGTCTTTTCCTCAATCGCCTGTCAATCTGTACAGACAGTAGAATTAATTCTTCCAGAGAGCTTGGAAGTCCCACTCTTGCCAGTTCATCTCCGAGAAGATCAGATAACCCCATATGAAACTGGTGTCTGAGTGCTCTGTCATTCCACAAAGTATCTGGGGCCCAACAACGAAAATCGGCCACATATTCCTCTACTGGGCGACGAAGCGGGCGAAGACTGCATATTGCCGCTTCAGCTGTTTCCACCTGATGAGGATCCTCATAAGTGTTAGCCAAAGCTTGAATGAAAGTGTCCGTTGTGGCTAATAAAGGACTGTTCTGTTCCAACAGGCAATGGGCCCATGCTTGTGGTTGGCCTTGTACAAGGGAAATCATGACCCTTACTCGAATCTGGTCAGTAGCATGTGACTGGGGTTTCAAAGTGAATAGGAGCCGACAACTATTGATAAAAGTTCTGAAAGTCTTTCGGTCTCCTGAAAATTTATCTGGTATGGCAACTTTCCGTTCTCCATGTGAAGAGTTTGCTGCAGCCTCTCCTGAAATTGATGCTGACTGCCTAGATGTAGAAGGAGATGGAGGTACAGTAGACATCCGAATGTCTTGGAGCTGACCTTGCATGGTCTGATAATCTCCCCGGAGATCCCACATGGCTTGAGTGAGTGAAGAAATTTGCTGAGACAAATAGAACAACGTAGGTAACTCTTCTGTAGACTCCATTCTGGCTTGGTTATTCTGTGAGGAGTGTTAGAGCCAATTACTTGAAGAGTTCAAGCAGTTAAAACTGCTTAAGTGTAAAAGCCAATCAAAGAGAACTCAATGGAGGGAACGACAGAAGTCAATAGGCAGGCTGAAGTCAAGCGTAGTCGGAAGCAGGCAGAGGTCGGTAGGCAGGCTGAATCCAGTGAGAAAATCCAGTAGCACTCTGGTAGTGTTGCAAAAATCTTAAGTGATTTATTAGCCCATATACAAACACACAAAGGGCAACGTTTCGGGCCCTACTGGACCCTTTATCAAGCCTATACGCAGGCAGGCTGAAGTCAAGCGTAGTCGGAAGCAGGCAGAGGTCGGTATGCAGGCTGAAGTCAAACGAAGTCAGGGACAGGCCGAGGTCAAACACTAGAAGACACGCAAAAGACACGCGCACAGGCAACAAGCACCGAGAATGAACAGGACCCTGCTCACCCCTGCGCCTGCGCGCAGGCAAAGACTTAACTGCGTCCAGTGGTACCTTACACAGATTTGGAGTTTTAGCAGCTTCGGAGTATAATAAATCTTGAAAATTTTCCCTCTAAACATTCACATTTTTGTCCAAAAAACCTGGTCGAGGTTTAGTAAATGACCCCCTAGATTATTAAAGGAGACGTTGAAATATAATGTATAGAGCTAAATAAGTTGTTCATTATAAATATATGACTAATTCCAGTACCTGTTCCACAGAGGCCAGATCCTGCTTATGTTTCCCCCTAGCCTGCTTAAGAAATACAATTGTATAAATGTTTTTTAAACTGTTTAGATAACAGATATTAAGCCCACAAGACAGAACAAAACAAACTGCTTTAGGGGATGTATTGTACACTAATTTTGATCCATGTTATTTTTTTCTTATCTTATAAAGTCAATTCTTCATGTAATATTAGCTTTTGCAGTTGTTATCATTTTTAACAGTCACTTACTCTGCAAATTACTGCATGTTCTCTTTCAAATAGATTTGGTTTCTTGCCATCAATGGCAATGACTGTCTTGTTGGAGAGCACATGATATTAAGGGGTTATTTATCAAAGGTCAAATTTATAGTTTTATATATCATGAATGAACTTGAATAAGCTTACAATTCAAATGGTTTCTAATTTGAGAAAAGAATTTGAATGGGAAAAACTCAAATCAGCAAGTTTGGAGTTAACCTGAAAACTCAAATTGATCAAGTTTTTGGGCAAAACCCTCCAAAAAAACTTGATCATCATAAAAGCTTCAAATGGTTCAAGGGACCTCTGCCATTGACTCCTACATGACCTAGACAGGTTGTAGATGGTGTATTTTCAGATTCAATCTATTTCCAGGGTCGGGGTATAATAAATCTCGAAAAATTCGAGTTATTTGAAAAAAACCCAGAAAAATTCAAGTTTTTTTTTACTTGAAAATGTGAATTTTTACCAAAAAAATTAACTTGCAAACTCAAATTTTCATGGAAAACACAACTCGATCCTTAATTAATAACCCCATAAATATACAACTTAATAACACAGGTATCCTTTCATTCTTCCTTGATTTTCTGTTGCTTTGTAAAAAAGAAACAAAATACTTATGTAACCCAGAATAAATTCATGTTGATAGCAAATTACTGTATTCATTAACTCATAGTAGCGTGAAATCCAAGATTCTTATTTTTCTGCAGTTTCAGAACACACACTATCCACAATGTGATTGTACTTCCAGGACAAAATGTAGAAACAAAGCAGAAGGCAGCAGTACTTTAGTCTGCAAATTATCTTTTATTGATAGCAAAACATTTATATATTTTTTATAGGCTGATTTTTATTATTTTGTTAATACAAGAACCAATTTTGGTTTCCAGGTCAATATGTTGTATAACATAGTCAGAAAAAAATGGTTGTATTGGCCGGGTTTTTTCCAGAACGCTGAAATATTGCATTGCTGTTCCCGTCTTTTGCTAATTCGCATCACGCAAAAATATTCACAAATGGCTCACAAATGAGATGGGTGTTTGCTACTGTGCAAGCAGGTGCGGATTTACATACCAGGCGCCCCTAGGCCTGCTGTCGTTCATCGCCCCTGTCCCCTCCCTTTTATTCACTCAAATTTTCATCGGGACCAGAGTAATGAACATTGTGGCACAGGAAATTTAAAAAACGATAGCATCTCCTGCGAATCCCCATTGTTTCTGAACCAATGTGGGTATGGTTGGGCAACATGCCGCCCCCTAAAATCCTGCCACCCTAGGCCCGGCCCTTGGTGGCCTCTCCACAAATCTGGGCCTGTGTTCATGGTCGTTGTGTGCAGAAATACCATTGACGGCAATTTAATCTGCAGTTTGCAGCTGCGCAAAGTTTATAAATGAGCCCCAGTGTGTTCAGCATGAGCTATAGAATTCAGGAATTGATACAGACAAGAGTAATTCATCATTATTAAAACCCTAGATCCAACAATGGTGTACAAAAGTTGTTCAAATTTGTTCTGGGTACATTGACTGCTTTATTAACCAGTTGTTGCCATGAAGAGACATGGGTTGCCCATCCAGTGCATCACATCAAGTCTTGCATAGAGTAAATGGTAACAATTATGGGTGTAGTTTGTAGGGATAATGTCACCAAGTATGCCCAAGAGTCAAATGTTAGGTGATATTATATGGGGGAACTCAAGGTCATCAGGATGTTTCTGATGTTTCGCCAGAATTTGACTCTTGGTGGGCAGGACCAGATAATGTGAATGACATTTGCACATGTATGACCACATTCAGGACAGGAGTCATCAGGGTTGCCACCTTCTGTCCCATGGAAATATGGGCAGGGGCAGAGCTATGATGTAATGAGCGTGGGTCTGTGGTGCAACAGGGGGCAGGTCATGGTGTCAGGGGCAGAGCTATGACATGGTGATTGGCTGATGGGGGTAATATAGATTTGCTTTAGGATTTTGTATTGAATGAGTCTATCCTTAGTGGAGATAAAGAAGTTGTACCAGTTGTGTGTTGCTTCCTCCCAATAATGTCTGTTATATCCTGGAACCATTTATCCATCATAAGGTCAACAGCTGATATTAAAAGAGTCGGTTATATCCTTAAGATCAGCTTAGAGGTATTGGATGAGTATTTTCTAGGGCTATGGTATGTATTGTGGGTTGAAGTGATGAAAATTGTACCGATGAATCCTGAATCTAGAATAAGGTAAATATTTGTATTTTTACATGTCTAAAGAGACATCCCAGGTGCAAAGCATACTGGGTATTAGATCGCATGCCACAACTTTCATTTGTTGAATTTATATGCTTTATTGTCTAGTGGAACTGCAACCAAACCCAGAGGGAGCTGATTTATGACATTAGGCTGCCATATATTCTTAGTCATACATTTTTTGGGGGCCTTGTCTCTGAGTTTATCAAACATTTAATCTTGCCTACAGGGCTCAATGTGATTTAATGTTTTCTTGATTTGGCACAGCTTGGCTTCCTACATTAGCATTACCTTCCTTGGATTTCATTTGTGTATGCCCCCTGGTTGAACACCCACCTGTTATATTATTAAAGGAAGATTCTAAGTTTACAAGCTCAGCGAGCCGTACTTTCCCTCACTGGTGCATAGTAGGCTCTGCAGGATATTCAAAAGATTGCCAGTTTTGATTATATATAAATAAGTAGTGAAAAAATAGAGAAATGCATTGGGAACTTTACAGTGAACAGGCCCCAGTTTGTGCAAGGCTGCCTATCTTTAGGCCCAGGAATCAGATGCAGCCCTTCAAAAATGTTTTAAAATCAAATTAGTAGAACTCTATCAGCTCTTTTGTATGAGATGGTAATAGGGTTCAGACCATAAATGTTTCTGTATAACTGTGCCCATATGCAGATGCTAATGGTATACTCAAACTCAGAAGAATTGTTTAAGAAATTCTTTATGAAATGTCTATACAGTTAATACATTTTTAAACCCTGTTAGACTGATTCTATGAACTGGAGGAAAGATCAGCTACTGTATGCCCATAAGCAAATAATATGCTCAGTTACTGAATGCAGTAGGTATAATCTGTATGAAATTATTAGATGTCAGATGATCTTAAAAAAGGTTATACATTCTGCTCAGCTTTTTAATGTTTTGCTTAGTGTTCTTTTAGCAGAGTACACAAAACTGAGATGTTATGTTCAATGCTATTACTATGACTGCATTAGGGAAATTATTTGCTGATTCTTCTAGTTGGAACTGAGCAAATTAGATGTTCTGCTCAGTGCTCTTGCTTATGCATGTGGCAGATGCCCTGTTTCATGTTTTGTCAGTAAATGTGTTGCATAGTTTTAAACTAAAAATATGATTTTGGAGATACTTCCCTGCCTAGATGATGTAGTAAGCACTACAGAAATTATAGTACTATGCCATACAGGTATAAATGGAGTTCAGTGTGATGTCCTAGCTGTAAATGTTCATGGCTTGACAGAAAATAAATACTTGTCTGAACATGCTGTAGAAAACTGCAGCAGATGTGTAGCATTGTGTGAGCCCAATATGAAGCATAGTAACATAGTAAGTTAGGTTGAAAAAAGACACACGTCCATCAAGTTGTACCTTTGAACTCTATTTTAACCTGCCTAACTGCTAGTTGATCCAGAGGAAGGCAAAAACCCCCATCTGAAGCCTCTCCAATTTGCCTCAGAGGGGAAAAATTCCTTTCTGACTTCAAAACGGCAATCGGACTAGTCCCTGGATCAACTTGTACTATGAGCTATCGTCCATAAACCTGTATACCCTCACTTGTTAAAAGGTCATCCAACCCCTTTTTAAAGCTAATGTATCAGCCTGTACGACTGATTCAGGGAGAGAATTCCACATCTTCACAGCTCTCACTGTAAAATAACCCTTCCAAATATTTAGGAGGAACCTCTTTTCTTCTAATCGAATGGGCGACCTCATGCCAGGTGGAAAGACCTACTGGTAAATAAACCATTAGAGAGATTATTATATGATCCCCTTATATATTGATACATAGTTATCATATCACCCCTTAAACGCCTGTTCTCCAGCGTGAACATTACCAATTTGGCCATAGCTAAGATTTTCCATACCTTTTACCAGCTTAGTTGCCCTTCTTTGGACCCTCTCTAATTCAATAATGTCCTGTTTGAGCACTGGAGACCAAAACTGTATGGCATATTCTAGATGGGGCCTTACCAGTGCACTATAAAGTGGAAGAATGACCTCCTCCTCCTGTGAATCTATGCTCCTTTTAATACAGCTCAAGACCTTATTTTCCCTTGATGCTGCTGACTGGCATTGCTTGCTACAGCCAAGTTTATTATCTAAAAGGACTCAAAGGTCATTTTCCATAATGGATTTGCCTAGTGCAGTCCCATTAAGGGTATAGGTGGCTTGGATATGTTTACAGCCCAGGTGTATGACTTTACATTTATCAACATTGAATATCATTTGCCACTTAGCTGCCTAGATTGCCAGTTTGTCAAGATACTGTTTCAAGGATGCCACATACTGGATGGAATTAACTTGGCTGGATAGTTTTGTGTCATCTGCAAACACTGATACATTACTTACAATACCCTCTCCTAAGTCATTAATGAACAAGTTAAATAAAAGTGGACCCAATACCTGATGGACCCCACTAAGAACCTTACACCAAGCAGAGAATGTACCATTAACAACCACCCTCTGTACCCTATCCTGTAGCCAGTTTCTTATCCATGTGCAAACTATTTCATTAAGCCCAACAGACCTCAGTTTAGAAAGCAGTCGTTTGTGGGGCACGGTATCAAATGCTTTGGCAAAATCTAAATAGATCACATCTACTGCCCCCCACTGTCCAGCATCTTACTTACCTCATCATAAAAAGCAATTAAATTTGTCTGACATGACCTATCCTTAATAAAGCCATGCTGAGTGATGCTCTTCATGCCATTTATTAGGACAAAATTTTGAAGTGATCCCTTAATAAGCTTTCAAATAATTTGCCCACCACAGATGTCAAATTTACTGGCCTATAGTTGCCAGGCAGAAATCATAATCCCTTTTTAAATATTGGAATGATATCAGCTTTTTTCCAATCCATAGGTACCATACCAGATGAAAGCGAATGAAATTAGAAATAGGGGCTGGTCTAAAACTGAAGTAAGGTCTCTTAGAACCTGGGGGTGTATGCCATAAGGTCCTGGAGCCTTGTTTACATTAATTTTTATTAAAGCTTTATAAATCATATCCATCCAGCTGGATCATCAACCAGAAGCTAAAGAGGAAGATCCACCCCTTCTCACTCACTATACCAAAGTGTAACAGGAAGTGGTCATAGCACCTCTTGGCCAATAACTGGGATATGCAAATTAAAACTAGCTACATGGGCATCTGCCCAGCAACTAGGGAGATCAGGAAGTGTAGGGATTTGAACCCATAGGGGTACATTAACAGAAACGCCCCCCTCCGTACGCCCGGAACTGGCCGGGAATTAGCGGCGCGTGAACTGCCGGGGGTCCCTGAGGGGGTGCGAGCCGTGGCCCGCTCGCACCCCCTGCTCCCCCAGTAGTTCCGCCACTGTACATTAATCATTTTGGTCCCTACATAATTATCCAGATCATAATGGCAATGGGTGGGGAGATGCAGACAACCATCCTAGTGTCATGAAAAGGAGCAACTAAATTTGAACTACACTCATCCCATGAACAAGTCTTAATGTACACAGTACCTTTAATGATGAACAGAGTAACCCAAGCTTAAATCTAACTAATAAAATGCATCGTGGTCCAATTTTGTATGACACAGAGAGTCACTTGCCACCTACTGTATATATGTGCCATTATAGTAAATATTTGTGAGGTGTCCTAACAATATAAATTAGCTGTTCAGAATATTGCAGCAGCAAAAAGGTTAATGTTATCTTTCTAGCTTCTTCACTGGGATGGTCTCTGACATAGAGATACATCTCCCTCCCTCTTTATTCGTCTTCTAGTCCCCCTCTCTTATTATCTCCTCTACCTTTCTCAATCAGAATGTGAAGAAGGCTCTCCACCTGCCTTTCCTCTGCCCTCCCAGCTTCAACTGGTTATTTATCCTGCTTTGGTCACTCCTCCTTTTCCCTCATTCTCTGTGCATGTGTGTGGGTTTTCCCTCATTGAGGGATTCCGGAGCTGTGACATAGTGCTGGTAATCTGCAGAAAGCAAAGGTACTGGAACTCAGGATCTCTGTGTTTGCTGGAAGTATTTTTGTGTGTGCAGTCATGTGTGCTTGTGTGTGTTTGTCTGATTATGTCTGTCTGCATTTCTCCCAGTTTTCATTTTTCTACGCATAATGCACCTTACTTTGATTCAGTTATCGAAATATGGCATGATTTAGCATAACCAGAACATATAGAGTACTATATATGAGAATGCAAAAACTATATATTTGCATGGCTGCAGGTACTGGTAAAGATATTCATCATCACATATGTGACTGGATGTAATGTATAAACAGTATGTTTGTCTTTGCAGTGGTATGTCTGTTGTTTTGTAGAGGGGTATGCATGTACAACTAGAAGAGTCAATATTTAATTGTGTGGTTGTTTCTTCTGTTTTGGTTATGTCACTTTTATAAGCATATTGATACTTTGTTAATTACACGTATTGTTATTAGCAAAACAACAGTAAGTCTGCTACTATATTTTGAATGATGTATCTTATACATTTCATGTATTTAAATTTGTGTCTGAAATTGTGAACTGATTGAACAAATAATATACAGTATAGCCCTTGCTTAGATTTAATAATTGTGCAATCTTGGCAACATGCCATCATGTAAGAGTCAAACTTTGAAAGAGTTGGCCTTTTGTGTTTTGCCAGTAAACTGAAAATAAAAACAATGTAAATATGTTAGTGTATTTTTATATTGCCTTTATAGGGTTATGGGGCAGTGGTAAAGAAGTCAGCTCTAATGCATTTACATTGTTTTTATTCTTGGTTCTACATCTCTTGCCACTTTGTAACATGTTAGCCTTTATATGCTACTGTATATATATATTGAGCATTGTTTTGTTCTGTTTCCCTCCCAGCTGTTTCCCATTACTTATTAGCTAATCTGCAAAGTGCAAATCTGGGGCAGAGAGAATGCATTATTAAGATGTTAAAAGGTTCTATTATTGACCATTGCACAATGCAAAAAATAATTTTCCTATTATTTGTGCCCAAATTCCATTATGTGTACATTTGCACCATATAATATTTAATCTGCTCCAGGCATTACTTCACAAGTATCTGGATACTGCACTCATTCTCACTTATATAAGACTTTCCTGTTCGAGAGAACATCTAGCTCATTGTCTACCATTTTAACCCCTTTGCTGTGTAAATAGTCATCCACAAAGTACTTCTTTCTCCTGCTGAATACATGAAATGTGGGTGTCTCATAGTGATTTTTTTTTGTTATGTTTCAATGTTCCCACCTAATATAGCCTGTTCTTCACAGCCCCTCCCAATAAAAAAGGGGAATTATTTCTAAGAGCGCTTCTAGGATCAGGCTGAAGAGTGCACAACATATTCTGCAGCGAGCAAGAGGGACAAAGAGAGGCACAGACAGAAAGAGAGAGAGCACCACCACCTCCTATATTCAGAGCACTGTAAGTATTATTTTTGAGACAATCATATAATGAGAGATAAGGAACAAAGAAAGGAGCAAACAAGAGAGCATAAAAGAGTGAAAGAGAGACATTTGACCAAAGAAAACAAACAATCCCTACTGAGTTATCAGTGTGTTGCTCGTTCCTGTAGCAGCAGCAGGATGAAGTAGCTAGAGTGAAATGCGCAGACCATCCTACCTTCTATGAACAGAGATACAGGGGAAGGAGGATGGAGACAGATCCAGAGAAGACAAGAAGAGAGACAAGAAGATGGAGAATGTGTGTTTGACAAAGAGAAGAGTAAAAAGTAAGCATAAACCTAAAGAGTATAGTGCAGAATGAGATGAGGAAGAATTAAAAATAGAAAAGGGTGAGTCGAGATATACAAAAGCAAAATTGTGTGTCCTCAAAGGGTATTTAATTCTTGCTGTGTGCTGCTGCTACCAGGTCATCCCAAAGGATCATGTATTTAAATTCACTGAACTTTCCCTGACAATAATGATAGATCTGCTATTTTTAAACAATTCTAAAAGTATGCACTCTGGGTATGCTGTAACCATGAGGATTTTCTCTAGAGACTTGATAATTTTTCTCTTATGTTTTTTGGTGAAATCAGAAATCTACTGAGTATGTAAGCTTCTTGTGTTTTATACACCTGGGTCAGATTCACGGCACTGTTATACTGAAAGGGTTAAAGCTGACTCAATCCATGTGCTGGAAGGAGGGGGGTTGGGAGGAGTAATGAGACAGAGGGTCACAGGGAGGGGGGATAGGGGTGCAGCAGGGGTGCACAAAGGGAGTGGGGGATTTATTTTACCAGGCTTAGAAGGTAACAGTCTGAATACTTTTCCCGCTTCAAGTACAGGTGTGTTTCGGTGTTCATAATCAGAAGAACATAAGACAGTATGCATAACTTGGATTATATAATTACCTGCAAGCTTTTTGAACCAATATATTTTATCTTGGCAATTGGCAAATACTTATGCATAATAGAAGAAACTTACATTAAGGCTTCTCTATTGTTTCTTAATTCTACTTAGCCCTGGGCAATCATTTTATTTTGTTGTGGAACTGCTAGAAAATTAAGCTACCTTGGGCTCCAAATGGTACAACAGACACAGACCTTCTCACCATAACATTCATCATGTACTGTATAACATGAACGTAAAGACTAACCAATACTTACAGCATATATAACATAAGCCACAAGACTAACTATGATATAAATACAATAAATATATAAAATATATATATATATATATATATATATATATATATATATATATATATATATATATATATATATATATATATATATATATATATATATATATATATATATATATATAGAGGAACCATTGGACTGAACATTATATACGGAATATTCTTAAATGCAGAGGTGGCAGCTTCGGGCATAAAAGGCACTCTATGTCCTGGTATATTCATCTGTCCTAATTATAATTTTCCAAAGACTGAGGTTATGATATTGCATTGCACAAACTATAGCATATATGTGTATTTGAGGTGCTGAAAACTGGTTTAAAGGAACAGTAACATCAAAAAATTAACAAACAAGGGAAAGTTGTGCTCACCACTGATTTTTAAAACCATTAGGCGGGGGTGCAATGAGGCTGTGACCACAAAATACATATAGACAAATAGGGATGTAGCGAACGTCGGAAAAAAAGTTCGCGAACATATTCGCGAACTTGCGCAAAAATGCGAGCGGTTCGCGAACGGTTCGCGAACCCCATAGACTTCAATGGGAAGGCGAACTTTAACATCTAGAAAAGACATTTCTGGCCAGAAAAATGATTTTAAAGTTGTTTAAAGGGTGCAACGACCTGGACAGTGGCATGCCAGAGGGGGATCAAGGGCAAAAATGTATCTGAAAAATCTGCTGTGTGTGCTTGGAAGAGATAGTGTAGGGGGAGAGCTGTTAGTGATGCTACCTAAGCTTAAATGTCCCTCAAACCCCTGCAGACTTCTGTCCCTCCAATAACAGAGCAGTATCAAAACGATTACTAGCCAGCAAACTTTCAACTGTCCCTGAAATCACTAACAGGCAGCAGCTCTCTCCCTACACTATCTCTTCAGCACACACAGGCAGAGTGAAAAAACGCTGCAGGGCTTCGGTTTTTATAGGGAAGGGGAGTGGTCCAGGGGAGAGCTTCCTGATTGGCTGCCATGTACCTGCTGGTCTGGGGTGAGAGGGCAAAAAAAAGCGCCAACAATGGCGAACCCAAAATGGCGAACGTCGCGCGACGTTCGCGAACTTCCGGCGAGCGCGAACACCCGATGTTCGCGCGAACAAGTTCGCCGGCGAACAGTTCGCGACATCTCTATAGACAAATACAAGAGGTCCTCTGCACTCAACCCATTATCAATATATTTAAGACAGAGACATTTTGTGCATACTGCTACTGAAAAATGCCTTACCCTTTAAGCAATACAGGGATTGTTTGTCCATATTTTGCAACATATTTAAGCTGGCCAACTACGTCAAAGTCATCCCATATTTGGCCAGTCCTACGCTCAATTTTCATCTGATTTATTAAGAATTCTATTGCTTCATTATACATTTTACAAAGGGTTTTGTTTAAATTGGTAATGCATTTTTCAGTAGCAGTATGCATAAAATGTCTCGGTCTTAAATGTATTGATAATGGGATGAGTGCAGAGGACCTCTTGTATTTATCAAAAAATTAAAGTGTATTAAAGGAATGACTGGTACAACTGGTGTGTTTGCTTCAGAAAATGTACTATAGTTGATATAAACAAGCTGCTGTGTAGCTATAGGGGCAGACCTTTAATCTTAAAAAGGAGAAAATGCACAGGTTACACAGCAGATAACAGAAACATTCTGTAGTTTACAGTAGGATTATCTGTTATCTACTGTGTATCCTGTGCTCGAATGGCTGACCCCATGGCTATACAGCAGCTTGTTTTTATAAACTATAGTAGTCTTTCTGAAGCAAACAAACCATTTTTACCAGTGCAGGGCAACACTACATTATATTGTCATTCCTTTCAAAGACTTTCATTTTTTGGTGTTACTGTTCATTTAATATGGCATGAAATGATGTAAAAAGTTATAAAGTGTATTTTTTCATACCAGCAATATGTCTAAATGGAAGAATGAGGACTTTTAACATAGGAAAAGTTCAAGTCACAAGTTACATACAGTAAATTATAGGAACTTTTTACCTGATCGCTCATAAATCCTATTATATACATGGTAACAATATTTCATCTAATTTCTTGCAGGCTGTCTAGGCAAAAATTCTCTTTTATGTGTACAAATTAAAATATTTGTGCCCAGAAGTCATATTGAATTCTTTGTAATGCAAAGTTTTCTCTGCTCCCCATGATTTGTTGTGTGTACTGTGCCATGATTTGCACTGGCACATGTAAGGTTGAAAGGGAACACTGGGTGCTAATGTATATGCATATTTATATTTATTAATTTCCTACTTATAGTCAGCATGTTAGAGCCAAAGTACATCAGTGGATAGTCACAGCCAGGAATAATGTATATAGTTGTTTATGTGTCAGGTAATGAAATATATATATATATATATATATATATATATATATATATATATATATATATATATATATATATATATATATATATATATATATATATATATATATATATATATATATATATATATATATATATATATATATATATATATATATATATATATATATATAGTCAAATACAAGATTCCTCTGCACTCAACCCATTATCAATATATTTAAGACAGCGACATTTTGTGCATACTGCTACTGAAAAATGCCTTACCCTTTAAACAAAACAGGGATTGTTTGTCCATATATTGCAATATATTTAAGCTGGCCAACTACGTCAAAGTCATCCCATATCTGGCCAGTCCTATGCTCAATTTTCATCTGATTCATTAAGAATTCTATGGTTTAATTATACAATTATATGCAATATATGGACAAACAATCCCTGTTTTGTTTAAAGGGTAAGGCATTTTTCAGTAGCAGTATGCACAAAATGTCGCTGTCTTAAATATATTGATAATGGGTTGAGTGCAGAGGAATCTTGTATTTGACTATATGTTTTTTGTGGTCACACCCTCATTGCACCCCCGCCTAATGATTTTAAAAACTAGTGGTGAGCACAACTTTCCCTTGTTTGAATCATTTGTTGGGGGGGACATATGATGGAAGATGACCAGCAAATGCACAGCAATTATACATTCCAAAGACATTGGGCAATTAGTAAGAAGGCCTATAAATGAGAGAGGGCTCATGCTGTGACTCATTTACATGCCTTCTCATTAACTGCCTAATGGTTTTAGGAATTGCATTACTTTTGAACATTTGCTAGTCTCCTTCTATCACCTCCCTAATTCCCCCAAGATTCCCCATCTCAACAAGGCACATTGAAAGTGCAAATCCTACATACAATTTAACCCTTTTGGCACTGTACTCAATTTATCTGCTGTGTTTTTGTATTACTACATTCTAAATGAGACTTTGCTGTTCTCAATTATGTATACAGTGTTATTTCTTAATTTCTACACTATTGGAGAAACCTGCCCTTCTTTGCTCTCAAAGATATCCATTTAAGTATTTGAATGAATGTTATGGGGGATCAAGGAAGCAATCAGGTGGATATAGATAATAAAAATATAGGAAACAAGTGATTAGGGACAAATTTACATAGTGGGCGCCCCTAGGCCCACTGCCGTTCGTTGCCTCTGTCCCTTCCCCTTTATTCATGCAATTTTTATCAATGGGACCAGTGCAATGGGGATCGCCGCACAGGAAATTTAAAAAATGATTATATCTTCTGCACATTCCCAGTGTTTGCGAACTAATGTGGGTGTGCTAGGGCAGCATGCTGAAAGCTGTGCAGGGTTTCATGGAAAAATGTTTTCTCTTAAAGCAGCCCTGTTTGGTCATCCTCATGCCCAGATTTGTGTGCCTAGATGCGGCAAAATTTTAGGGTGCCGCCCAGCCACAGTTTTTTCAGGAGCTCCATCGCAAATCGACGCATACAAGAGCAAGCGAGGGGTGCGCTTGCAGTGGGGTCACTAGGCCCCCACTGGTCTAGGGGCGGCCCAATTATAAATCCAGGCCTGGTCACCCTAAGAACCGAGGCAATAGGCAGTATTGCTCTTCAAGTACCTTGTAGGCTGATGCAAAATTTATTACCAGACAATTACATTTTTCTGCAGCAAAACTGGAGTTTTGCACATGGGACAAGAGTGAACATTTTCATGCACCTTAATTATTGAAAACTTTGCAGGTGCTTTGTTCTTTGCAGGTACTTTGTTCTTGCTTAATAGGGCTCCCTTGTACCTAGCACTTCATCCACATGGTGAAAGGGCAAACAGTGAGTCTTTTTTTTATTTTGTAGTTTATGCGTACTTATTTACAAAATTGTAAGAAAACACCAAAACACAAATAAATAGAAAAATTCATAGTAAGATTTGAAGAAGAAATGCCCTTAGTGTGGTCTTGTTTCCTGTACTGCTCAAGTGCATACATGACTTTTCAGTTTGAGTGAACAAAATGTGCAAAAGTATTAGGAACAATGCATTAAGGCAGCGAAAAGCAGCCTTTGGTGCTCCAGATGATTCTAACTGTTAGTGGTCTAACACAGGGCTGTCCAACTGGCGGCCTGCTGGCCCCCCTTGTGTGCCCCCCCCACATCAAAGTCTGCCTGTTGTGTCTGTTTACCATGTGTAAACTTTAAAAGGTATCACTACAGAGATTAACTGCCCCTGCATTGTTTAATCAAATTCAAACTGTAATACCCTGTATTGTTCACACATGTAACCCCCCCCCTGCATTGTTCACACTTGCGACACCTCTATTGTTCACACCCTAAAATCCTGTACTATTCACACCTGAGACCCAGTCTGAAACTGCCCACATTATTCTGTTCACACTCATACAAAGGGGCATCAGCACTGTGTCACTGTATGTAGCAAATCTTTGAGTGGTACCGTTCAGTGAAAACTGTCTCCTGCTTTGTTCTGACTATGCTCGCTGTGTGTGCCATACTCTGCCTTCCCTATGCTCCCTTTGTGTGCCATACTCTGCCTGTGTGTGCGCTGCTCTGCCTGTGGAACATAAGCCTGGTATTTGTTTTGAGGGTTTGTTAGCATTTGAAAATTATTGTTAGGGAACCCTAAGGTGTTTAATCATGTGTTGGGGGTGCTGTGTTATCCACAGAGGATGAGGCATATGGATTTAAGGGTAAATCTTAAAGGAACAGTTCAATATAAAAATAAAAACAGGGAAAACAGGCTCTGCAAAATAAAACATTTATCTAATATAGATAGTTAGCCAAAATGTAATGTATAAAGGTGGGAGTGACTGAATGTCTAACAGAACAGAACACTACTTCCTGCTTGTCAGATTTCTGAGTTAGTCAGTGACCACATGGGACATAACTGTTCAGTGAGTTTGAAATTGATCCTTAGCATTCAGCTCAGATTCAAAAGCAACAGTTATGACCCATGCGGCCCCCATCAAGTCACTGATTGGTTACAGGCTGGAGCTGCAAAGCAGTAAGCAGTGTTCTGGCTATTATGTTAGACATCCAGTCACTCCAGCCTTTATACATTACATTTTGGCTAACTATCTATATTAGATAAGTGGTCATCACTGGCTTCCATTATCGGCCCTCCACCATGTAGGCCAGAAAAATTCCGGCCCTCGGTACCACAGAAGTTGGACAGCACTGGTCTAACAGATTCTCAGAGCTGCTGGTCTACAACTTCTGAAGTGTCAAAGAATAAAAGCCTATCTAGCTCTTATTATAATATTATAAATGTACTTTACTGAGGTAAAACACATTTGTTCATTAAGATCTTCCTCTCAATTAAGGTATGGACTGATTAATATATATATATATATATATATATATATATATATATATATATATATATATATATATATACAGTGACACAAATCCCAACACCCCCCCAAGAAAACATAGAACAACAACACATTTACAAAAGTTCATACCAGTATGAGGGCTGTCACAACACATTTATTTAATTTATGTGTATTCTATACATATTCAACATATATCGCTTTATTTAACTGTATTATAAAGTGTTGAAAGTATAAAAATGTAGCATGTTGCATTTAAATAGAAGCAAAGTGACACAGCCATGCTTTTGGATGCTGGTATGTACAAACAGGCAGAATAAGATGTGATCAATTAGCTTGTCAGTTTAATTCAAAACCTGCATCTGAAATGTGTGTCAAATGCAAAACAAATGCCTGTGCATAACAGCCATTATCTTGCACACTCTGAAGATCTTCCTAGCTGCAAGATATTGAGCGATGCAGGTCAAATTCACAAGTGGCTGCCGTTCGTCACAATAAAAAGCAATGTTGCATTGAAGAAAATCAATATAGAAATTTGAAATCTTGGACCACTCATTATTTTGCAGTGCAAATCAAAGCTTTACTAGCTGATTGATCAGAACTACAATTGCGATCCATTCTAAATCACATCTGATTCAATCAGATTCATTATATCATTATTTGCTTTAAGTCAGAAAATCATTATGGGTTGATCATATGATGTAAAGTACAGGACCCCCTTGCATCTGACACAACACTGTGCTCTTTACCTTGCATCAAATCTTGAATCTGACGCAAGGTGCAGATTTGAGTTTGCAAAGACATTAGTAAATGAGCCCTTGTGTTATTAACACACAAAATTACTTTCATGGGTTGCCATTTTTTCTTGATCATAAATTGTAATTTATTTCTGTTTAATAGCCGTGCTTCCCCACTGAGAATGCCCCTTGTCAAATCAATCAGTGGGTGCCTCTGGGGTAGACATTTTTTTACATTCATGCTGTTAAGATAAAGTAAATAAAAAGGACAGCAGCGCCAATCATAAATTTGCATGAGATCAAAAAACATGTTTTGATACGAAAGTTAAATATAAATGAAATACATGAAACAATAAAAAAATAATAATACCTTGTTTTGAGAAGTCACAATGCCCATTATTTTTTCCGCCTTTTGGGATATACAATTATTTTTATATGTATAGTTTTTACTTGTCCTAATAAAGAAAACTATTTTAAGATATTCTAATTAAAAGTAGGTGATGGTATATAAATTCCTTATTCCATGGCAGCAAATGTCTGCCCATGAGGGTTTGTCTTGGGTTCCTGGTGGAATTAAGATGGAGCACACTTTCTCTAGCTCAGGGATGTCTAATTGCAATTACCAGCATCCCATGAGAGCTGCAGTTCAACAGCAGCTAGAGGACTGCTGGTTGGGCAAATGTGTTCAAGCAGGAGTGAGTCATACAGACTTCAGCAGATTGTGTGGATTTGCTGATTTACACATTCTTTTTATCCTGTGGGAAAGATGAAAGGCTGCAATGCATTCAAGGTAACCTCGGGGACCAGCACTTTGTTTCCCAGAGCCTTGACAGTAGCAGAAACTATACTATATCCTTAAAAATATGGTATGTGTTTTATATTATAGCTGGGACAAAATTGCACTTAGTATTCTGCTGTACCTATTTGACTTTATACTTTGTATATACTTTTAACAAAGTGTTCTGGGAAAAAGTATATATATTAGAGATGCACTGAATCCCAGATTCGGATGAATCTGAACCCTTAAAGTCGTGTGACTTTAAGTCACACGATTAAGGAAATTGCAAAACTTTTAATGCAATTTGCAAATTAGGGGTCCCAAATAAGTGGATTTGGTGCATCCTTATTATATATAAAATATATATATACTGTAAAATATATGTTTAGAAATATAACTAAATAAATAGTAGTGTTATTGGTTATAATCAGGGTTTAGTTATGTATTTTTTGTAATGTGATACAAAATACATCACAATGTCTATATATGTCTTGCACATTATAAAAAAAAAAAAAAGTACCCTGAGTTTAACATTTGAACATATTACAGGTCCTGAAACTCATCTTGGAGTTGCATGACCTGTATTAAAGCATGTCAAGCTTTTATGCTGTCATAGAAATCCTTGGTGACATTTTATATCCTTACATTTTATAATAGGGGGCACATCATTTTCTATAAATACATAAAATCTGTGGTACATTTTCTATGTAACAGATTGCTTAAGTCATATGTGACACATGGAGATTTGTTTACTTGTGGAAATCCATTTTTGTGGTAATATTTACCCTAGGAGAGATCAGACTTGGTGTTTTGCGACCCGTCTTTAGAGAGATTCCTTTAGATACATCAGTGCTAGAACTTGGGGGAAGCAGAAGTATTTGCCTAGGGCACACCATTTGAGAAAAAAGAGGCTGAAATGTTTACTGCAGTTTTATTGCCCAAATCCAATGAACAATCAATAGCAGCTCTTTGTTTTCCTCTCCCTTGTATTAATTGGTCTGTGCCAAGTTCATTATACAATTTGGTTCGGATAGCCTTTATGAATATGGCTAGCATAGGCACAGTTTAAAAGACAAACTTGAGCTGATAAATTAGGGATGCACCAAATCCACTTTTTTAGGATTCAGCCGAATCCCTAATCCTTTGTGAAAGATTTGTCCATATACCGAACCAAAACCTTAATTTGCACATGTAAATTTGGGTAATGAGGGGAAAAAGAACCGCGCATGCAGCGGGGGGCTAAACATTTTTGACTTTCTTGTTTGTTTGTGTGACAGAAGGCCAAGTGATTTTTTTTTGGATTAATATTTAGTTTTGGGCAGGAACTTGGATTCAGCCGAATCCTGCTGAAAAAAAGCAGAATCTTGGCCGAATCCTGCTGAAAAAGGCAAAATCTTGGCCGAATCCTGCTGGAAAAGGCAGAATATTGGCCGAATCCTGCTGAAAAAGGCAGAATCTTGGCTGAATCCTGCTGGAAAAGGCTGAATTTTGGCTGAAACCTGGATTTGGTGCATCCCTACTATAAATCACAGAATACCTGGGACCTGCCAGGTTAAAAAATGTTTGACTTTCTTGTTTGTTTGTGTGACAAAAGGCCAAGTGATTTTCTTTTGGATTCATATTTGGTTTCGGGCAGGCACTTGGATTCAGCAGAATCCTGCTGAAAAAAGGCAGAATCTTGGCCGAATCCTACTGAAAAAAGGCAGAATCTTGGCCGAATCCTGCTGGAAAAGGCAGAATATTGGCCGAATCCTGCTGAAAAACGCAGAATCTTGGCTGAATCCTGCTGGAAAGGGCTAATTTTGGCTGAATCCCCAACTGAATCCTGGATTTGGTGCATCCCTACTATAAATCACAGAATACCTGGGACCTGCCAGATAAGAATTTGTTTATTTATGTTTGCTTGTCTCATGAAGAGGTGGATATATAGTTAATATCTGAAATGTTTGGTTTGATTTACTAAATAGTAGGTTGCATAACATATAAACAGAGCAGTACCTGCCGTGGGCTACAAGAAGGCCAGAAAGTAATAACATGCACATAGCGAGTGTCCATATGTCCACCAGTATGAGGGCTGTCACAACACATTTATTTAATTTATATGTGTATTCTATACATATTCAACATATATCGCTTTATTTAACTGTATTATAAAGTGTTGAAAGTATAAAAATGTAGCATGTTGCATTTAAATAGAAGCAAAGTGACGCAGCTGAAAAACGCAGAATCTTGGCTGAATCCTGCTGGAAAGGGCTGAATTTTGGCTGAATCCCCAAACTGAATCCTGGATTTGGTGCATCCCTACTATAAATCACAGAATACCTGGGACCTGCCAGATAAGAATTTGTTTATTTATGTTTGCTTGTCTCATGAATTGACCTTGCAGCACCAGCATCTGGCAGGTTTTACTAGTCAGATACTATTAGTAGTAGTTTGATGGATCCACGTTATGTTTTGCAGTGGAAGCCAAGCTGAAACACCTGCTATTCACTAATCCCCCCCCCCAAAAAACAAACCACCATTTCTAAAGGTGGCCATAAACAGATATATTTTAGCTGGTATCTTGTGGCCACTGTTGACCATGCCATGCCCTTTTGTCTTGTGTACGTGTAAGAAACAATGCAGTCTCCAATCAGCTTGGAGGAGACTGAAAAATCCCATTGGCCCTGGACCACATGGATACTGTCCAAGGCTAACAGGTCTGCACAGGTTCCCCATGTGATACAGATGTAAAACAAATAAAAAGGAACAGACATTTCTCTAAATGTGACACAAACTTATCATTGCTACATAGTACATTTTTAAACCCCAAATAATAAGATTAAACTACTGCTTGGAAAACCACTTTCTCCATTGCTTTTAAATCTAGACATGGATTACTAAGCACCACTCTAGAATAAACATGTTAATGTTTTGTATTGATTAAAAGAGTCCAATCATGTCCACTAAGCAGTTTCTTAGGAAACAGAACCTCTTTTGCAAAGTTCTTCTAAATATGTATTAGTATATCAATTGACAGTGAAATACACAGAGGTGGATATATAGTTAATATCTGAAATGTTTGGTTTGATTTACTAAATAGTAAGTTGCATAACATATAAACAGAGCAGTACCTGCCGTGGGCTACAAGAAGGCCAGAAAGTAATAACGTGCACATAGCGAGTGTCCATATGGGAGAAGGCAGACTGAAATGCAGGAGGCCTGGATGCACTTTTTGCACCTGGGCCAGTGGACCCCTAATTACACTACTGGGGTGAATATACATCTATTTCCACCTTAGTTCAACTTGAGCAAATCAAATAGGAGCACTTTTTTTTTTTGTTTTATAAATCTCTAAATGAAAACTGTTTTGTTTTTCTCCATACTACATCTCCCTGCCACCTGTTATCAGGAGAGTCTTTTTTATTTAATGAACTCTGTATAAACAAGTTTCCCTACTCCCATCTAATCCTTTGGTGTAGATATTAGAGAAAGGAAATTCTGTACTCTGCTGTTGTTTTTATCTTGTACATTTTAAATGATCACTTCCAATAATTATTACATGTGCACTTCAATGTTTTATCAGTGCACTCATGTTTCCCTGTGATGCAAGCCATTTTCCATATCCTTTTAAAAACTGCAACAGTGGAAGTCAAAGGTGAGAATAAGATGTATGATTATGGTGTATATACTGCACCATAGTTAAGCTGGGTTGAAAAAAAGACCAGTCACATTTGTGCGGCAAATGCATCAGATTCCATGCCCTGTGCACCTGCAATGCTACTGAAATGTTGGAATTGTGTGAAAGAAGCATGGTGATTTGCACTTTGCTCACTGTACTTGTGGTCGTAAATGAGCCGTATAGTTAAGTGGCACATTGAGCACATCAGTGTCCACAGTATATTTCAAGATATTACACTATATTATACTTCTTTTGAATATCCTTAAATAATTTTTGGAACGGTGCAGTGGTATTGGCACACATAAGGAAAGCACAGAATCCAGAATCCTTTGTGAAAGATTTGAACCGAATCCGAACCCTAATTTGCATATGGAAATTAGGGGGAATAGAACCACAAATGTGGTTTGGGTGATGAAAAGCCATGTAATTTTTTGGATTTGGTTCGGCCAGGCACTTGGATTTGGTCGAATCCTACTGAAAAAAGGCAGAATCTTGGTTGAATCACGAACCGAATCCTGGATTCAGTGCATAATTAGCTCAAATATACACAAGTGCAAGAAGTATGTTTTGGTGCAAGTACCCGATGAATGGCATCAATATGCACAATCATCACATCATTTTTTCTGCAACCACACTTGCAGTGGCATACTTAAATGAGCTTTTATACCTTAATAACCCTCAGAGGGTATTATCCCCACTACATTAGGCACCACTCTGCTGTTCTATACTTGCTATTCCACAGAGATCGTCACTTACACATATCTATTATGCACCCTGCTACAGGCACCATTTTATCCACCTACTATATCTGTTATCACCATAAATCTCTTCTTATTATATCTGCTATGCCACAGCACCTTCCCAATGAATATTACCCCCACTGCTACTATAGGCACCATCTCTCCTACACACCTGCTATCCCACAGTCACAGTCTATATTATAAAACACTGACCAATACAAAAAATAATTATTTCTGAAAATGCATTTATTTATAAAAATATTACATTTAAAAAAGCATATACAAATATTGCTATATAGCGCAGCTATAGAATTATAATTTGTTTAATAAAAATATATTATAAAAACCTATAAACATCTGGCTGAATCACTCATCATGTAGGCACTGGATATGGCAGGTAGCTGTTGTGCAGGGAAATGTCCTTGTCACGCTGCCACTGTTTAAAGTAACTCACCCTTCCCTTTAGCGGTAAATTGGCAGGCCTCCTCTCTCTCCTGTTGGGCTTTTCTTTTTAGAACTCTCTTCTCTGGTAGAAGTGGAATAGAAAACCCCAACTGCTCAAGGAGTGATTTCTGGAGGTAATTCCTGTACGAGGAGGTGATTTCTGTATTGGTGTCTCATATTGGGTATAATGTGCTTATTTTGATAATTATGAGCTGATATTTTCTTCACACCTTCACATTTTACCTTTGGTAGATTGCTGTGGGTTTTAACCTGACCATGGTTTGGTGAACATGGCTTTAAATGCTGAAGTTGTGCTTGTTCATCAGATTGTCTGATTTGTTGCTGTTGATTTGTCAAAATAGGTTTTGTACCAAGAGCATGAAATGTATTAATTGATTCAAGTAAGTGGAAGTTGTGTTCTGGTTATTTCACTAGACATCTGTTCACTCCAGCTTTTAAACAATACATTTTTGTCTAATGAACTATATTGAAATCTTTTTTATCTATCTCTTATTACCCAACTTTTTGTTTACACTAAACTGTTCCTTTAAAGGGGTAACTAGAGAATGCCATTACAAATGCCTATGGTACCTCGCTAACAACAGTACGCCAATTAAAAATGTAATCTATCCTTCAGCCATTTCCATACCTCCAAACTGTCCCGTTTTTTATGGGACAGTCCAGATTTTGACAGCTTAACCCGCAGTCCCAGGTTTGTTACTGTCCCTACTTTCTTTTTGTTCTCCTGCACTGAACAGCCAGTAAAAGATACATTTCTAACTTAATTGGCTTTTGGCAGAAAGCCCAGAATATGTGGCAGGTGTACTTGGATATTTTTGTAACAATTTAAGATAAGCAAAGAAGCAATTGTAACAATTTAAGATAAGCAGGACTCTTGGGGGAAGCTTAAAGGGCAATTCACCTTCATTAGCAAAACTGTAAGAATGCATAAAAAAACGTTTTTAAACATTCATAACCTGTCAAATTTTGTAAAATTAATATGGTAATTAGGGGCAAAATCTGTTTGCTCTGTGAGGCAAATCTTTTTGTCTATTTACAAGCTGTTGGGAGGTATGCATTTCTCTATCCAAGTACAAATCAACTCTACACAGAAAGTGATTAAATTAGCCTGGCAAGATCTATTACACATAAAACCATACTGGCATAAACATATAGTATTGTGCAATGTATTTAAGTACAGTGAAACATTGATTTTAAGTACCCTGATTTAAAATCTTTAATTTGCGATTTCACCAATTTATAATGCATTTCAATGGGTGCATTCCCTGATTTTAAGTAATGTTTTCCCAGATTTTACATCAAAATTTTGTCCTAATGTACCCAAAAACTGCTTTTTTTTCCTCTATGAATGTTATTATTTGTGAAATAAAGAGGCTTAAAATACTAACCAGATGTATATTTTGCTAAGGTTCTGCCTGTAAATGGTCAATTCCAATTAGTCGGCCCCTTATACAGTCCTCTACCAATCACTTATTGTTTTAGGTTGTGTATGTGATTGACAGAGAGGCCTTGCACATGCTCCTCATAGTGTAACATTAACACTGCAATGTTTAACCCTTGTAATTAACACAGTAAATATTGTATCTCAAAGTAAAACTGACTCTTGTGCTTATATCCTTTCAGTGCATGCAGAAAAAGTAACACATTTCCCTGATTTCACATTTTCCCGGATATTACATTTTCCTGGTCCCCTGAAAAACGTAAAATGGAGGTTCTACTGTATCTTATGAATTATTACCCCTTCCCAAATGTTTCCTACCACTGATGTCAATCGAACAGGCCTATAGCTTCAGGCTGCGAGTGGATCCCTATTTGAATAGTGGCACCAATTTAGTATTGCCAGTCTCACTGCACCATGCCATACCTCAAGGAATCCTGAAAAATTAAGTAAAGAGGTTCGGCACAGAGCTTAGGCCGTTTAGTACCCTGGGATGCAGGGTACTTTACAGGTTTTAGTCTCTTTTGAATTTTCTTCTGAGTCACCCATTCATCAATAGTTATATTATTAAAAAGGTATTTAAAAGAAAGCCTTGATTAGTTGTTTCCTCCATTATGTAGATCAGGGGGTTACTGAGCTTTTCTACCCATGAGCTACATTCAAATGTAATAAAAGTTGAGGAGCAACACAAGCATGAAAAAGGTTCCAGGGGGTGCCAAATAAGAGTTGCAGTTTGCTATTTGGTAGCCTCTATGTGGACTGGCAGCATACAGGAGGCTCTTTTTGGCAGTACACCTGGTTTTTATGCAACTAAAACTTTCTTCCAAGCCAAGAATTCAAAAATAAGCACCTGCTTTGAGGCCACTGGGAGCAACATCCAAGGGGTTGGGGAGCAACATGTTGCTCACAAGCCACTGGTAGAGAACACTGGTGTAGATAGACAGAAGCTCTGCTTTTTTCCTGCTTTCATCAACCTATGATCTCCCTTTGATAATAAGGGACCCACCTCTTTCTGCTTCATTTTTCTACTACATTTTTACAAATAACCAACCAGAGCATTGTGTTATTTAGGCTCTGCAAATGTTGTTAATCAGCAGATCTGGTGCAATGGTAAGTATGGAAAGAAACAGCACAAGCATGACTGAGGCCATCCAGTCATGGTCAGACATCCAGTCATGGGAAACAGATTGAACTCATTTTTGTATGAGTTAAATTCATGATTCAAACGAAATGCTAAAGTGCTCTTGAATACTTTGTGATGATTGTGTTGCCCTTAGAACCAGATTAAAAGGGAACTCTAATGGAATTGTTTGTAATTCTAAGATGCATTACAATATATATTAATTTAAGGGTTTGGGTAGTTTAATAGTTTTTGTAAACTTTGCAATGCTATTTGCAAATGGAATTGCAACTACTTGTAAAGGGGTAAAAAATAAAGAATGTATTTTTATACTGTAAATAGCATTATGCAGGTTTAGCCAGCAGGTGGCACTAAGCTGACTTGTGAGCCTATATAAGACTGTGCCTTGATGACATCTTAGAAGCAGCAGCAACAGACCAAAGTGACCAGACCCTTGGCGTTGGTTGATGCCATAGTGCTAGCTAGCAGATATTAGGGGCATGTGAATTCATCCAGGAGTGAAAGGTAGAGAGGGCTATTGAGCACAGGCCGCCTATTGTCCCAACAAGGAGTAATAGGGTAGAGACCTGTGGTGATTGTACACCAGAGCTTTCAATTATATGTTAGTGGAGAGACCACGGGAGAAGCTTGGGCATCAATAGCCAGATAACTGCAGGTTGGATATTCCTGCCTACGGTCTTAAGGTTTGAGCTAAGTTGATTGAATAGAACTGACCCATTTCAAAATATAGCCATTATAAATAATAAAACTTAGCAACTATGTTGTTTTCCTGCATGTTAACATTGGTAGCTTTCTATAATAACAAATGTTTTTATGTTTATGTATTTGCTGGCAACAAAATGCATGATTGTATAACTGTACCAAAGTAAGTTATAATTAGTGAAATCAAGCTGTCTGTGCAGTTCTTCAAATAGGAATGGGTTAGTATGCAAAGGACATAAAGTCAGATTATAAACCACCAAAGGAGAGGAGAGGCAGAGCATAGGCAAGAGTCAGAGAGGGCGGTATAATTAAATAGAGTATGACAGCAGTATTTGTATGAAAATAGAACCAACATTTTGCAGCAGGCAACACAAATTTGTATTAAAATAGTCTTGGTAATGGCATATCTGTTCTAAGGGGAACCTGATCCCTTCATTAGCACAGAGTTATCTATTGCTCCCAGATGCCTCTTTCCTTACTAGTTCCCTTTCTTTTCTAGGCAAATGCCTGCCGACAGCTCCCAGAATCCCTTTGTCATTTTGCATGGTTTTTTTTCTTTCTTGTATTCAGTACCAAGCTTTTTACTTTTTTCCCCTAAAGCAGCAGATCTATGTACAAAGCTCCCCATTAAGACATTACTGCAATATCATTCTACAGCTTTATGCTCTTTACTGTTATCTTAGTGGTCAAAAATATTGATTGAAATATTTAGAACCTTTAATGGAAAATG
This sequence comes from Xenopus laevis, assembly GCF_017654675.1. Classification (NCBI taxonomy): domain Eukaryota; kingdom Metazoa; phylum Chordata; class Amphibia; order Anura; family Pipidae; genus Xenopus; species Xenopus laevis. Next base: position 67,091,344 of record NC_054373.1, read on the forward strand.
TAATATTAATTATACAGAGAGGAATGTGAGTGTGAGTAAAGAATGGGTTAGCAGGTGCAGAGATTAGTCCTAGATTCGGGTTCAGATTAGGAGGTGTATAAATTGCTACTGCATAATAGCCTGTTGCATTTTCTGTTTCATAGACCAGAAGCAGCTGAATAGGGCCTTTGTTAACTGGCTCCTTCAGGAATACCTGACCCCCTCCACTCCCGGCCTGCTCTGCCCCCCTCACTCCTCAGCTCCCCCCATCACACTCACCAACATCACCCCCCATCTCCCCCCCTTCATGCATCTCAAGTGTACACTGGAGGCCTAGGTCTTTTTCTGAAAGACTAAAGGAGAGGAGGGATTACACAAACAGAGAAAGACGAAAGGAGAAAGAGCATATGGAAAGAGACAGAAGAGAGAACATACACAGAGAGTAAATGGCAGAAAAGGAAGGGGATTGACAGAAAAAAATCTGAGGCAATAAGGCAGAAATAAAGAGAAATTAGAACATACAAGGACTGAACTGAATTCTGAATTCATCCAGGTAAAGGTAATGTTTTAACCAGTAGGTAAAGAATCTTGGCCCCAGAGGTAGGAGGTCTCTGAGCAGAGATGGGGGGGGGAGAGATCCCTGGGCAGAGGTGGGGAGGTCCCTGGCATGTAGCCAGGGGAGAAGTTGTATTCCAAGAACAGCAGCTGTTATGGTTGATTTGTTATTTTGTCTCCCCAGAGAGGTAAACTGTGTGTCTTTGCATACATAAGTTACTTTTTGTGCGCAGAATTGGAGTTATTGACAATCTAAATGCATATAAGTTTAATCTCTTCTCTGCTTTCATAGATGCCAAACTGTCAGTATTTACACATGAACAGATTATCATTATAACTGTTAGGAGTCAGAAATATGCTACCTGTTATGTGTGCATACATAATTGTATAATAGATCTGTTTATTCTGTGTGAAAATTATGCACTGTAGCTTATGAGGAATATATGGGACCAGTGTTTCTATTTCATAAAGACCCGAGAAGCATGTGTACTTGAATAAAGCATATTAGGAAGATATATATTTATGCAATAATATAACAATGGAATATCGACATTACATAAACAAACAAGGGTTACAGAATCAAACAGTATGATGAGAGGGCTGTATTCTCAAGAGCTTAAAATGACACATAAGGTTGTTAAAAATCATTGTTATTTATGGTATGCAAGTTGGAGAAGTGTGCTTGTTGAGTAGTGTTACTGTTGTCACTGTTGTCCTTACATAGGGAAATGTAATTACATCGTCACATCACCATGCTCTCAAAGCAGCAGTTTCATCATGCATAATGCCTCAAAGTCTAGATATCTTTATTACAGAACAAGCTGACTGCTGAGTTTTGAGATGGCAGAGTGCTCAAATTAAGCTGGACTGATCTTTGGATACAAGGCTCACAAATGGACCACAATAGGGCCCTATGCAGACTCATGAGGAGAGGACTGCTTTACGCTGTAGGATTTTTAAACCTGCCCGGTAGATATGTGGCTCTTGCCTGGCTTGATCTCAGCTGGTCAGGCCATCATCTTGGACAAGTAAGCTGCCACATCATTCTGGAGAGAAATAATGACCTAGTGTCAGACCTTGTACAGCCAGTTTAATGGTGTATCAAATATTGACACTGGTCATAGGAAAATATTTTTTATAAGTCACATGTTGATCATACGGTAAAGATGTGGACACACACAATTTTGTAGCTCTTATTTCTGTTTATATAATTAGATACGCTTGAATGAAGTACTAGTACCAGTGGGTTTGAGAACAGGCTTTGCTCAGCATATATTTGCATAGGCACCTAAATTTGCTTCCATCACTTGTGTGGCCTTGGTTATTCGTCATTCCTAATAAAAGTGTTCCTCCTGCTGAGGTATATGGCTTTTTATTCCTATGTGATTGCTTTCCTAATTCACATAGGGCAGAAAGCCATGTGCTGCACAGGGGACAAGCATCCGTATGGTCATGTAGCTGCTGTTACACCTTTTTTTTCCCTAAAACTGCAGAAAGGCAACAGCAGGCATAGCTCTATTATAAGCATTTACAAAGACTTAAGAAAGGCACAAGACACAAGTGAAAATTAACAGGAAATGGAGTGTTTCAGATGTAAAGAGTAAGTTTTTGAATGTGTATATTTTAGAAATTGTATTATATCTATCAATTTTATTTTTGCTCATGAATTGATAAAGCTAAGGGCACATGGAATGTTTGCTCTGTTGCTTTCAGCCTGATTTTTTTTTCTGCATGCCGAGAGAAGCAGATCCATTCCCTTCTCTGTGTATCTGCATTGAAATTTACAGTTTCCACCTGAGTGCAGGTACATGGAGCAGAACAGAGTGGAGATTGGCTCAAAAAATGCAAAAGCAGGCATTTTCTGGCCAACCTCTGCTCCACTCCATGTACCTGTACTCAAGCAGAAGCTGCACTTTTCAGAGCAGATCAACAGAGCTGGGGAAGGGAGCAGATCTGAAAAAACAGGCTGAGAGCAGCACAGCCAACACTCTGTATGCCCTCAGCCTAAGAATAGTTGGTAATATTGTCTAATAGAAAAACTAAAATAATTTTTATATAATAGGTCTACTGCTCTACCCTCTCCCCTGTATCATCCCTGAAAGAGGCCCTACCACATACCTGTGTCCAAAATGCAGAGCAGTACTGGAGGTTTGGGAGTAAGTGAGAGCTACAAATGTCTTGATGCCTTAATCTGGAAACACACTCATTTATATGAGCTTGGATTTAAGTAACTAAAAATTGTCTTTCTTACCGAACTATGGAGTCTTTATGAGAACACTTTGCCAGTAATTTTTTACTGTCCAACTACATTTTATCAGATAGAAGGCATAGATACTGTACGAGGGACCATACACAATATTGCAGACTTTCTATTGTTCTAGAACAGCTGGAAGTAAAAAGGTGTAGCTCTTCTGTACTTAAAGATATAGTGCAGATTCCATTTTAACTTACATTTTCAAACTTTCACGACTGACAAACTGATTTTACCACAACATGTGTGGCCAGCTTTACATTTATTTGTGCCAGATTGCTATCTCCTTCTCATCACTATATTCAAGGTGTTCCTGCATAAATAAAAAATTTAATATTATATTTGTTTTTCCTGTACAGAATAGTCACTAACACTTACTCTAACTTACTAACTATAATGCTGTTGATGTAAAAACGACACATTCTACAAATATTACTTACTGCTTCATTTATGACTTTAGGGATAAAGTCTCACACTTGTAACTAAAACTAAACTATTGCTTTATAAATAATGGCCTACTGTCTGATCCAAATGACAATTAGACACAGAGGTACATACAGCCTGTGATAATTATCTGATCATTGTGACACCAAAAATCAACACAAAGAAGAGTGCAAGAAGAAGAGTGCAAGAAAGTCTGTCTTTTCTCCCCTTTCATTTTTCCTTTCTCTCCGATCCTTATTAGATTAAAGTTGTGAGCCTATGCAGAATCCTGTTCTCTTTTACCTACCCCACTGCGCTACTCATTGTCCAGCTCAGTTCTCGAAGGATTAAGGAGAGAAAGAAAAAATGCATGTAGAGGAAGTAACATAAAGGAAAGTAACACAAAACTATTCTGTCACATGCCTGACTAAAGCAGAATATTGTTTTATTCATTCATTTTTTTTATAATATTAGGCTGAATAAAAGACATGAGTAATGTCACCAGGAGCAGATAAATGTAATATAGCCCGACCATCAGACCATGAAGCAACAGATTAGCTTTAGGTAAATTAAACAGTAATACTTGCAGAATGTATCTTTTTAGTAACTATAAGGACGAGAGTCACAAAAAACGTGTATGTGTTATTGAGTGTGTAAATGTTATTATTCATAGGAGTTAAAATTGGTCATACTCACAGAGACCAGGTAATCCAGACTTTTGTTATTGAGTTGGATGACCAATAGGTCATGTATGAGAACTACCAAAAAGCATTTTAATTTTTTTAAATTGCCCAGTTTACCCAAAGGGCCAGCATTGCCCACTGATTCGGCCATTGCTCTTTTATTTTTATGTTTACCTACTGTCTCCACTTTGACATTAGTGAATAAAGCACCAGGGAGAAGCTTCCTCACAACAAAAATGATTTTGTATTTTTCAGTACATATCCTAGAAAAGTACCTGATTGTGATCTTAAAGATCCTCCCACCACTAGGACAGTTACACCAGAAATTCCCCCACCCTAACATTACCTCCAACGCTGATCTTCTTGAAGTTGAGATGAAATAAACATCACCTTATATCTTTAGAGGGTGAAATATTTTGAAAAGATTTATTGGCCCTTACTGAGTGAATAGGTTCAAGGAAAAAAGATATATTTCAGTTCATGGTCAATTAGATATTTAGATAGATATATAAAGGAACAGTTCAGTGTAAAAAAAAAACTGACTAAATAGGTACTGTGCAAAATAAAAAATGTTTCTAATATAGTTAGTTAACCCAAAATGTAATCTATAAAGGCTGGAGTGAACAGATGTCTAACATAATAGCCAGAATACAACTGCAGAGATATCACTCATCACTAGGGTTGCCACCTTTTTCTGGAAAAAATATTTTTTCCCTATTGATAACATTGGGATCAGACATCATTTTTACCAGCCCCCTCAGCAGTTTGTGTGAGTGTGAACAGGTGAACAATGTGGGCAGTTTCAGTCTGGGTCTCAGGTGTGAACAATACAGGGTTTTAGGGGTGTGAACAATAGAGGTGTAACAGGTGTGAACAATGCAGAGGGGATTAAATGTGTGAACAAAACAGGGGATTACAGTCTAAATTTGAGGTTTAAACAATGCAGGGGGCAGTTAATCTCTGTAGTGATATCCTTTAAAGGTTACACATGGAAAGCAGACACAGCAGACATACTTTCATGTGGGGGGCCACACAAGGGATGGTCGCGCTGGCCACCAGTTGGACAGCCATGATCTAATGCTTCCTAAAGCATCCTATCAGTGAGACATGGCATAGGAAATAAGTCAAAACTGTCAAATTACATATTGTTTTGTATTTAGCCAGCTAAGCTTTCATACAGTTCATGTTGAACACAATGGGAGGAGGTAAGGAGTAACTTTTGGGCATTCTTATATTGCCATTTAAGATGTCAAAATGACATCGGCAAAATTAAAATTATTAGTATGCATGCGTATCAATGATCTGTGTACATGCAATTTTTGTTTTAATAGTTTAAGCATACTGAAGGGGAAAACATTTACTCTAATTCATAAGTTGTTTTAAGGTTATATAAAATTGTGTTTTGGCTTTTTAAGGTCAACCCCACCCTCCCTTGTGCTGAAATGTAATCTATTAGCGCATTCTTAATTTACAGGCAACATGCCTTAGTCGTATGGACTCTTACTTTTGAAAAGCTGTTTCAACTTTAACCCATTCAATTATCTACAATGAAAGCAGAGGACTTTTATTCAATTAGTACAGTGCTGTCCAACTTCTGTGGTACCGAGGGGCCGGAATTTTTCTGACCTTTTGGTGGAGGGCTTATAATGGAAGCTAGTGTTGACCACTCCCTGTTTTTAAACCATGCCCACTTTAGAACTTTTAATACCATATGAACATTAAAGGAGGTAGCACACCAAAAAACCAAATGGTTGTTGCTCACTCCAAAGATATCACTCATCACTCATTTGTGAAAAATGTAATTTATGTTAAAACATGCACTTAAATTCACATGACTCCTCCTCCCCTGTGGTAATACAGCGCTCCCCCCCCCCAGCACATGATTAAACACATTAGGGGCCTCTTACAACAATTTCCAAATGCTAACAAACCCCAGGAACAAACCTTACCAGGCTAACGTCCCACAGGTAGCATAGTGCAGGCAGTGTAGGACACACACAGGGAGCATAGGGCAGGCAGAGTATGTCACACACAAGGAGCATAGGGAAGACAGAGTATGGCACACACAGGGACCATAGGGCAGGCAGAATACAGCAGGAGATAGGGAAACCTATCAGGACCACTCTAAGATGAACATTTCATACTGTGCTACATATAGTGACATAATGCTGGTGCCTCTCCAGCAGTTTGTATGACATTGTCATATAATAAATCATTTTTGATAAATGTAATTCTACCTTGATCAATAAATGTATCAGTTGCTTTAAAAAAAAATTCCATGAATTTTAATGACCTGTAAAGATGTCCATGCGCAAGCTAAATTTAAAAGTCTTCAACCAATATAGCAATTGATGTTATGGCCAAATACTGTGGTTTTATTTGTTTGGAACAGTGGTTTGAATGATTTGATGTGACAGGAAATGAAGAGGAACTTCAACATCTGCTGATGGAACATGCATCCGCCGACAAAGTGTGTCACCACTTTAGACAGATGAACGGCGAAAAGTGTATCTGACTTTTCAAATTTAGGGCCAGATTCAGTTCTAAACTCGATAAAACTCATAAACAAGATTTAATTTGAGATGCAATTCAATTCAGAAAACGTATCTCTCGTGGTTTATCACCAGGGCGGCTCCTGCCATGAGGCAAGATGAAAACCTTGCCTCAGATGGCAGCGAGCAGGCAGTTACAAGGGGCGGCAAAAGGCTCCACTAGTGCAGAGAGCACTATTGCACTCAATGCACTAGCGATGCTGCCCCCTTTGACCCACTCCAATGTTAATTTTTAAGTACAGAGCAGGAAGGGGACGGCAGCAGCCCCCGAATCGCCCCTGTTTATAATGTGAAAACTCCATTGAAGTCTATGTGAAAAAAAGAACTGAATTTGGATAAAAGTTAATTGTCCTTGAATTGAATCCATGAGTTTCCTCGTTATAAATTATGAGATAACTTTTTCTCACTGAATTTAATCTGACCCATAGTTGGCTCTTTTTGTTGTGATGAATTTATTGCACTGTCCATATGTGCAAACCATGTATCCCTTGCCTTTTTTGGGGGGTACTCAATAAGCTTTTTGCCTCAGTGAGCTGCGAGTCAGTCAAAAAGTCTTAGATTAGTAATAAAGCATTGTTGCGCGACAGTGCTAGTGACTGGCACCCATGGGTGTATATAATCTACACATACATATTCTGCCCCAGCTGTGTCTCTTCTCCCATGTAGTACGCTGCCCCATTTTACATTTTTCACTGTAGTTAAGTAACACATTTTGTTTTATTACTATACTGTCCCATCTGTGTTGTATTCCCATTTACCCAGGGGACCATTAAATTGTTTACAAACACAGTAATATATATTCACAGTATAGACTTTGGTATAGCGATACGTGCAATGCAAATCTCTCAACTCTCCATAAGCTCCTTTGCCTCAGTGAGCTGCCAGTCAGTCAAACGGACAGGGCTGTCAGCTACCAAGTCTTAGAATAGTAATAAAGCATTGTTGCGCGACAGTGCTAGTGACTGGCACCCAATGGGAGCATATAATCGACACATACATATTCTGCTGTGTCTCTTCTTCCATGTAGTACGCTGCCCTTTTAATGAGTTTCTTTAAACCACACATATTGATCCTGAAATATGTACTTCCTCACAACATTTGCACATTCCCCTTCTAACATACAGTAAACCCCATTTTATATTTTTCACTGTAGTTAAGTAACACATTTTGTTTTATTACTATACTATCCCATCTATGTTGTATTCCCATTTACCCAGGGGCCCATTAACACAGTAATATATATTCACAGTAGAGACTTTCATATAGCGATATGTGCCCTACAGTTATATGTAATCTTCATGAAACTCAGTACAGAGTAAAGTATTTAAAGTAAATACTAGGGACAGATATTAAATGTTTATTGCTTTCAAATAAGCTGTACAATAATGAAATGCACTGCAACTGTTGGCATATATCTCCATGTGGCATAGTGGTGAGGTGCTAGTGTGTGAACTGAACCATGCAGTCTGATTATACTAGATATTATTTGTAATTGGCTTCAATCCAACTAGCCAAGCAGAATGATAAAAACAAATAACTGCATTTATGTATTATTAAGAGATGTAAAGTTATAAAGAAAGAAAGGCCAAGTTAGGGTATGCTGGAGAAACTGAGCTTAAGGGGGTATATAGTAACTATGTACAGTATAATAACCTCTCTGCTTTATTTACCAGTAGGTCCTTCCAGCAGAAATAAGTGCCTCTATTCTTATTAGAAGAATGGAGGTTTCAATGTAATTTAAAACCTTACATCAGGTGGCAGCGAGCGGCCAGTTACAAGGGGCCGCAAAAAGCTGCCTCTTGTAACTTTAAGAGCTGAATTCCCGGGTTCTAAACTGCTAATGCAGAAAGCGCAATTGCGCTCAATGCACTAAAGATGCTGCCCCCCTTTGACCCGCTGCTGTTGGGAGAAGTTGGTGGAACGATGTTTGCCGGTATTGTGTGAACGATGAGATTGAGCTGCTGCTGGATTGTGTATATTTCCTCCATATCAACTAGCAGTTAGGCAGGTTTTATATAGAAATATATGTGTGTGTCTTTTTTTTTCAACATATGTTTCTATGTATGGTAGAGGTTAAGATGCATGTCAGAGCATCATTATTAAAAAGTGGGGAATGCATTTATTTTTTAACATCTACTTAGAAAAAATATGTTAATATTTATTAATATTTTTATGTTAAAATAAGTTAATATAATTTTTTTATATTTATTATTTTAAATGCAAATTTCACCCATGCCCATATAAATCTAAACAAACTTAGTTTGTCCCAAACTTTACCCACTTTCAGAAACAGTACAGCAATACTGATTTATACTAACTGTACCTATAGACAAGTGTTCAACACTAGGATATCAAAACCACTGGGAATAACTTTCTTATTACAAAAGTTAAAAATAGAAAAAAAGCCCATAAAAGCCAGGAAAGCTAGGTATACTGACATGCATGTTTTCATCAGCCATTACTAGATATCAATTTAGTTATAAAAATATAATAAATTAAAACACACAGTACAGTCCCTTTGATTTGATTTTTTTGATTGAGCACACCACAACTATGCAGTTGGCCTGCATTATTTATATTTGATAGTTTTGAGTCGAGTTATTTGCCTTGCTTGTTTGCCTCTTTCCAACTTTCAAATGGGGGTCACTGACCCCATCTAAAAAATGCTCGGTAAGGCTACAAATTTATTATTACTGCTACTTTTTATTACCCATCTTTCTTTTTAGACCCTCTCCTATTCATATCCCTTATTGAAATCAATGCATGGTTGCTAGGTTAATCTGTACCCTAGCAACCAGGTTACTGAAAACTGCAGACTTGAGAGCTGCTTAATAAAAATCTACATAACTCAAAAACTACAAATAATAAAAATAAAAACCAAATGCAAATTGTCTCAGAATACATCACAATAGTGTACATGTTAATTGAACAACCTTTAAAGAACTTTAATACGTGCACATGTCGTGTTTGTGTCACAAACAAATGTAGCACCCATAAAGCCCTCTCATTGCAATTTTCACAGAAATTGCATTAATGAAGTGCCAGTTACTGTAGTCACACAGAACTTCTCACTTATTCACTTTATAAACAAGCATTTTAGTCTGCAATGCAGAACATTATCTATTCATGAATTCCAGCATACAGCACCTCTCCTGTTGCAAACAGAGGATCTAGGAGAGATCTATATCTAGGGGAGAAAGGGTGCAAGTCTTACATTCCAGATTAACAAGCACAAAGAAAGAAATGTATGTTGTTAGGCAATATCTTTCTATGGTGCTATTCCTCTTTGATCTATTTGGATAACAAAAGCTTGTGACTATAAAAGGATTTCTCCATTGATATTACTGTTAGTGCCATGTTGTCATGCACACTTAATTGAACAGGCTTTCATTATATATTCTATATTTGATGTCCAACAATTGCCTGTATTCACGTCCCAAAGCTTAGTCAATATTTTAGCAGACGTTGACAGTTTTTGCATTTCAGATTTACTGAAAATAAGTTTAGTATCAAAGGGGTGGTTTAACTTTCAGCTATATTTTAGTATGTTATAGAACGGCTAATTCTAAGCAACTTTTCAATAATAGATTTTTTTTTTTTTATAATCTCTTTTATTTTTCAAAAATAGATACATTGACAGAGGATAACGTAAATATCTTTTCCAGTATAGAACAGTGAAAGTAGAACACATCAGTACAATTCCATGTAGTATAACATACATTGAACTTATTGTTTTGCTCAAGGTTGCAGAAACGAATCCCATGGGGTCAATAATAGATTTTGAATGTGTTGCCTTCTTCTTCTGACCCTTTCCAGCTTTCAAATGGGGGTCATTGAGTCCATCTAAAAATCAAATGCACTGTAAGGCTGCACGTTTATTGTTACTTTTGATTACTTATCTTGCATTTTATGTCCTCTCCTCTCTTATTTATATACAGAAAGGTGAACAACCCCTATAACAAGAAATGTCCTAGTCTAGAAAAAAGTGGACAAGTACAGAAATGAATTTGAATGCTAATGTGACAAATAGAAATATGAATGCAGTAATTAAGACTCAATATAAAAAGCTGTTATTATTCTAGTGTCAAGCACAGCATAAAAACAAGTGTTTGTGCAAAGCCCAAAAATTCAGCTAAATAAAATACTAGGAACTGTTGGCTTCCTGGTTCACTCATAACAGCATCCAAAGGGCCCCAAATTATGTAGTTATAATTATAATCCGTTTACCGAAGCCCACACAAACAGTATGGCTGCTTCCTGTTATATGTATAAATGTAAATATGCAGAATACAATAAGCTATGTCATTACAACGTAATGTTTTTTGAAGTAAAAGAATAATCACGCTTAACAGCTGGATAATTTTCATTTTAAAGGGCATGTAAAGTCTAAAATAGAATAAGGCTAGAAATGCTGTATTTTGTATACTAAATATAAACATGAACTTACTGCACCACAAGCCTAATCAAACAAATAATTTATGCTTTCAAAGTTGGCTACAGGGGGTCACCATCTTGTAACTTTGTTAACATCTTTGCAAGACTAAGACTGTGCACATGCTCAGTGTGGTCTGGGCTGCTTAGGGATCGTCATGAACAAAGCTGCTTGAGTTCTGCATGGCTGGGAAGTAAGGCGGGGGCTCCCCCTGTTGTTCAGAAGTATGATTGTTTCACTGCTCAGCAGTAAGGGACCGTCTGACAATTCTATCTATAGCAGTAAGTGAAGGGAGAATTTCACTGCATACAGCCAGGTTTCTTTTAAACATGGTACACGTTTTAATCAAAGTATATTGGAGATAGGGTTCTTTTTCATTAAAGAAAGAAAAAATGGGATTTTATTTTTTTGACTTTACATGCCCTTTAAGGCTTTCTCACTGGCGATTCTTTCTATGTCTTTTCTTTCTTTTACAGGGTCAGTGTAGCAACTTCATTTTTTCATTTTGCCACTGATTCTTGTCACTGATTTTCTTCCAGACAGTTCCATGGTGACAAAGAAACAGATGTCATGCATCTATAACAGACAGTAGGACTACTAATTATCCCCTAGGGTTTGCCTAATTCATTTAAATTGAATGAAAAAGCTGTGCTTTTTGTAACATTCACTCAAGTGCATCCTGTGTCCAGGATGAGCAAAAACCACAAAGATACAGTGATGTACAAACATACTAAAATAGTTGCTGCTAGCCAATATTAAGCCTTTATTTGGAACAACCTCTAAGATAAATCTTGTAAACTCAGGAGTGCAGATTTCAGCCGCAAATTGTTAAAAAAAAAACATTACAACATCTATGCAAAAAAGGCTGCAATCTGCCATTAGTTTGCACTTTGTAGTGTCATAGTGAGCTTGAAGAATTGCTGCAGTCATTGGTGTCTGCAGAAAATTTTCCAGGGGGAGACAAGTAAGTTAATATCACATAGGGTAGCATCCCATTGAAGATAACTTAATAAAGGCTTGACTTGGGGTGGTAAATACTGTATAAAAAATGTTTTGTGTTGCTGGGAATTAAATTTACAAACACTTTCTTGGAACTAGCTGGAGAAGTCAGGATGGGGCAACTGCCCCCACTTGCCCCCTTCTGTGGACACCCATGGCTCCAGCTTTCACAACAAATACATCACTTACTGGGATAGTTGTGCTTCTGACAAAAGTGCTTCTTAAGTGAGCACTAATTGGCACTTGTGCCCCTTAGCATCCTAGCACTTGCAGGGTAAAATGATTCTATTTGTGTCATATGTGTTGATTTAATTTTTTTTTTTGCTGTTTGCTTCAGGGCTTATTTGCCTTATATTTAGTTTGAGTGACAAATATTGTACAAATCAATTCCATGGTCTTAGGCCTACAGCACAAATAGGGCTGCAATCGGGGAGACAGGTGGGAATCTTTGAAGCAGTTGCAAACAGTAGAAGGGACAAAGCTTGTGGAAGAAACAGCTGGTGTTTGGGAATGACAGGGCAGAGCTGGGTGGATTGGGGAGGCACGATCAGGATCTGCCCTTCTATAGAACTTTTCAATTTTCATCGTAGTTGGACCACTTCCTCTTAGCCGAGAGGGCTTCTTGCCCAATAGCCCAGGTAGGCAGTTGGCTAATAACCCAAGTCACTGCTAATTTTGTAATATTGGGTCTATAATTTCTGATGGTGGCCCTGAGCACAATGAGAATCTGGAGCTAATAAAGGCAACAATTAAAGAGTATTAAAGAGAGACTCCAATCTGTCTGTTTACAACTGCCTCCTATAGAAGAGGAGATGATGCAGTCCTCATCTGAAACTGTAGATGTGGAGTTGCTTAATTAATATTAAGTTTAAAAAGGTTGCGTGGTTGCACTTACTTGCTTCTAGAATAAGAAGTTGCCTGGGCCACTGATATTGGTGCCCAGCGTATACTATTCTCCTCCAGAATAAGAAGTTACCTGGGCTACAGTGACCAGATATATAAAGAGAGGGAGAAACCTTACAGCTTGCCTCTGGTGTGGGGGCAATTCCATAGTCATGAATATACTGTAAACAGAAGTCCAGAGAAGGACTGATCTGTACACAGATGTGTCTCCACTTTAGGATCAACAATTGATAATCCCTAATAATGGCATCTATTTGAAAGTTGTAAATCCACACACACTTATCTTAATAAGGCACTAAAAGTTTCCCAAGTATTTATATATAGTTAACTTCCTGTGTACCTCTGTCGTTTCAATCTAGGTGACCTTGAATATCGGCAAGTGTCTCTTCACCACTACCAATGCCTCAGTTCACCTTTGCTTGTTTTTGTGGTCTTCATGTATTCTGCAAAATGAAGCCGAAGAAAGACGAGCAGCAAGCTGAACAAGAGACATCAGTATGAGAGACACATACTTCTGCTAGGGATAAAGCCATCTTTCTTGACGAGGAGACATCACAGGGATGTTGGATCATTATCACTTTCACAAATGGAGAAACCTAAAACATGTTGCAAAACAATGTTATGGGAGCCTCACCAGTGGTGAAGCTGGTTTTGGAAAGGGTTTGTACAATCTCTCCAAAAGGCAAATTTGATTTCTTTCTCTGAAATATCGAATTAGACCATGAAAACAAAGCTTTTCACTTATAGGGTTGCTCCCATAACCTATTATATATCCTTGTAGAAAGCTAACATGATATTGAGAAGGGTAAGCATGAACTAATTAGGCCATAATATTTGTTTAGTTTAATGCACTTATTTTGTACAAAGAAACTGAAGCACCACACCCCATGCACATATATTTTTACTAAATTTGGATACAATAATTTTAAATTGTTATACTCTCAAGGTAAGTTATTGTAAACTGGATCACTATTTTTGTACAAGGAACCCATATCAAAAAATAGTAACCATATAGTGCATACAAGAAATCTCTTACCTAGAAGCCGAATATGCAGAAAGCTCTTCATTATGGGAAAGCCATTACACACACACTGTAAATAAAGAATCAATTTTTTTCATTATTTACCTTTTCTTTGTAAAGGTATGGTATCAGTTATCCGGAAACACTTTATCTAGAGAGTTCTGAATCACAAGAAGGCTGTCTCCCATAGACTCCATTTTATCCAAATTTTTAAAAATGATTTCCTTCTTCTCTGTAATAATAAAACAGTGCCTTGTGTTTCATCCCAACTAAGATATAATTAATCCTTTTTGGAAGGCAAAATAATCATATTTCGTTTATTTAATGTTTAAATGATTTTTTAGTAGACTTAAGGTATAAGGATCCAAATTACAGAAAGATCTGTTATCCAGAAACTCCCAGCTCCCAAGCATTCTGGATAACAGGTCCCATACCTGTAATAAGAAAAAGGCACCTGCACTTGAACTTAACTAAGCTGCATAGAGCTTTATTAGTGCCAAAATTATCCTATTGGGTCTATTTAATGTTTATATTTTTTTTATTACACTAAGGGGCAGACTTATCAAAGGTCGAGTTGTGTTTTCCTGAAAAATTCAAGTTTTTATTTAGTTCTCAGGCAAAAACTAAAATTTCTGCGTTTTTTTCTGTGAGTTTCACTTGAAAAACTCTATTAATACAAGCAATTTGAAATTTCCCACAGAAAACTTGATTAATTCAAGTTTTTGTGTTTTTAACCCCGAATCCACTGATTCAGATTTTTACCATTCAAGTATTTTCTAAAATTAGAAAACATTTGAGTTGTGAGTTTTTCGAGGTATATAGAACCTCATAATCCTCTAAAATTCAATCTTTGATAAAATAACCAACTAAAGATATTTTGATCCAAATTACAAAAAACTTTGGTTCCAAGTACCACACACACATCACACACTGTGGTACAGTGTATTTACTTCAAGTGTCCTTATAGTACGGGCTGTCAGATGTTATGATATATATATATATATATATTTATTTTTCAGGATGACTTCAGCTCCAAGTTCTTAAATAAATTAAAATACAATATATATGTACACGAATTGTTTACATAGAATGGTATATAGTTCTCAAGGTTTCTTAAACGCACTAAAAACAATTGCCCGTAAGCAAGCCATAAGGCAAGAACTCTCTACTGACATAATAAGACAGTGGTAGATGTTTTTTGGGCCACTGTAATTTTCTCAAAATGATGGCTTGTAGCAGCCCTGTGCGCATTTGCCCACAGGTGAAATATACAGTTATTTGAAATCCATAAGCTATTAACTGTTCGAAAGTATTATTATATGGCACTGCAAAGTGATCAATGTAAATTGATCACAGAGAAGGTTTGTGCCTGGCGCCCCCCCAGCTTTGCGTCCTAGGCACGTACCTACTCTGCCTACCCCTAGTTCCGGCCTAGTTCAGACCCAATTCCTCTTTTATAATTCTGGGTGTTGTCATTTCTGATGTGACATGTGCACAGTTGTGCTCTCTGCACTAGTGCTGTGCCCCGTCTCAACCCACTCTGATGTGAAAGGGGTAAGCACTGGGCAGGTAAGGGGGCAGCATCATAAAACCCCTGTTAGTTATAAATTAATGTAAAGCACTGTGTAGCTTGCTGCTGCTATATAAATAAATTATAATCCCCTAAAATTGCCCCTGCATAAATTACCCCTTTCATTTGCACACAGTACTAAGGTGTGGCTGCTCGTAAAACCTACACATCATACTATACAGAATGTGTGTGCACATGATTAGTCCCATATCTGTGGCGAAACATATTATGTAGTAGTTGAACTACAACTATCTACGAGACCACTCATAAGACCCACCCATCATACTATACAGAATATGTGTGGACATGATCAGGCCCATGTCTCTAGCTAAACTGATAATGTAGTAGTTGAACTATATCTAAGCACATTATTAAGAAAGTCCTAAAAGCTAACTGGTGCAAGATTACAGCTAGGAGGAGACATTGGAGCCTAACAATTATATACAAAACTTATAACTAACTCGGAGAGTTTGTCAGACATCATTGCAGGGATATTAGGCCTATTATAATGATGTTAGAGTTAGGCTACGAGATAAGTGTGATAAACTGGCTGTTAGTGAATTAAGTGATTCTGTTGTGTTAGTTCACGTAAAGCACATTAACTTCTGGTACATTTATTACAACAAGGTAGGCAGGAGTGGCCTGCTTCATACTTCCTCTCAGCTTAGACAGGAAGAGGGAAACAGGAACAGGAATATGAATCATAAGACAATGGCAAAACAGCAGGAATGCCCTGAACCAAAATACAACATACAAACAGGTTACTACAATAAGAATAGCCATATCACCTAAAAGTATCATATTTATGTTTTGTATATTTTTGTTTCTCTAGACTCATTATAAGCACAGCATTATATTTCTCAGCCATTTGTAAAAACTTCCAGTTAGGAACCTGTAGTGTTTAACAGCAGTCATTGTAGGAAATGTTTGTTCATGTTTATTACTATGCAGCACATAGTACATTCCCCAATATGCCATTAACAAGCATGGCTATATCGGGGGTATAGTATGGCCGAACAATTACAATGCGCAATGGGCTCCCGCGGGATCGGTCGGGTCAAAATCAAACCTGTCCTATCGACCAAACGACCGATCTCTGCCGGGCGAAAGATGTCGACACGATCCGAAAATCATACGAATCCTCGATTCGTATGGTAGGATCTGTGCGTCTGGTCAGCTTTAGGGGATGAAGTAGCCATGTGGAGTAGAGCAGGCAACTTTTCATCTTGTCTGTTATATGACAATAAGCCATATTGGTTCAATAATGTGACTGACTATTGCTTCACAGAATGGATATTTTATCTGTTTTGTGAAACTGAGCTTTCATTTTGTCGAAAGAAAGAATCGGGGACTGTAAAATCTTACTTTCTGTTACAAAAATCTAGCTTGGCATGCACTAGTTAGTTACACTATTTTATATTCTGACCAAGTTTTTTTTACATAATTCATTCTGTAAGTAACCTTGCACATAAGTGCTGCTATTACATGGAGGTTATACATTTTTTTTATATAAATTCTTTATTTTTCATTTTAGAAATAAAACGACTGGAGGGGATACAGAAAAAAGAAAAGGGGAGTGGGGAGGAAGCAATAATAATAACTAATACAATTAAACGCCATCCAACAAGTGCAAAGCTGAAAATATAGAAGAGCCATATGAAAGAAGACTCCTCTGCAATTTATACAGCAATACCTAGCAATATCGTTGAATACAATTATAGAGTGCGGAATTAGAATTGAAGTTCCAATTGTCTATGTTATCCAAACTCGCAACATTTGAGTTCAGCAAAATACCTCATAGCATAATTCACAATCTGCAGAGATACATGTAAGCATTCTTACATTGCTATCTAGTATTAGAACAAAAACATATGAATCCACTGAAATTGGAAGGCTAGTAAACCTTAATGGAGAGAGAAAGAGAGAAAGAAAAAAAAAAAAAAAAAAAAAAAAAAGGGGGGGGAGTGAAAAAAAAAAAAATTCCGAAAAAACACAGAGTAACTTCAACATAGTCAGAGTGAAACTAATGATCGTGATCTACACAGTTTATGCCTTTCGATTGCTTAAGCTGCCTAGCTGATCAGTATGAAGGCGAAGTGAGAAGTGTTACTCTCTATAACTCAATATCACTTATATGGCATCGGGTCTAGAACGTCTAAAACCTGGGATTGTATGAAATGCATGGTAGGAGGGAGGAACGCCAAGAGCACCCGAGGGTGTACAGACATGGAACCCAACACCCCAATAGGTGAACACATGCCTCATAAATGTTACGAGGTCGAGGAGAATAATGCCTTATACTCCGGAGTTTCTGTATAGAGCAGCCAATGACACCATTTTAGTCTGCATCGAGTCCCAAGCGATTGCTCTCCAGTGTCCTTCAGTTTTTCAAAAAGATACAACTCTTGTACTTTCTGAGCCCAGTCTTTAATACTGGGAACTTTCTCCGATCTCCAATATCTGGGTATGAGTGCCTTCGCAGCATTGATCATCGTTGAGATACACGAACGCCTATATTGTGCCGTAGACATATGGTTGTTATGTAATAAGAAAAAAGATGCGGAGTCAGTAATCGCTAGATCGGTAAATCGAGGTAAAAGCTGCATAATGGCCGTCCAGTATGGTTTGATCTTAGGACAGTCCCATAAGATGTGAGTAAGTGTCCCTCTTCCTTGGTTACATCTCCAACAGGTTTCAGGTAGATTTGGGAATATCTTGGACAACTTGGTAGGGACTCTATACCACTGTGAAAAAATTTTGTAGTTGAGCTCCTGTAGTTTTGTGCATTGAGCCGATCTAAACGTTTTCTCTTGGATAAGGGACCATTCAGCATCAGTAAAGGTAGTACCAAGTTCAGATTCCCATATATTGCGAAATTTACTAGCAGGGGATTGGTATGTGTCCATGATAATTTTGTACAATAGAGAGATTTCATGGGGGAATCGAGTACGACTAACAAAAAGTTGTTCAAGTGGTGTGTCCATTGGTTCTTGCGGCTGCAATGTCCCCTCTGAGAGGAGAAAATGTCGAATTTGGCATAGTCTGAGGCGATCCATGGAGGTGATTGAATCTGGTTCTAATATCTCTTCTAATCGTTTGAGGTGTCTTCCATTCATAAGCTGAAACGCCCATAGGGAGTCCGAATGGGGCCAGCTTTTGAAGTTGGCTGTTCTCAGCCCCGGGGGGAAATCCACATTATGGAGAATTGGAATCAGTCTGGAGTGGATGTTAGTCAAAGACATTTTAAATTTTGCCTTGTCCCAAACTTTGAAAATGGTGGAAGCAATTGGGTTAAACAAGATGTTCTGTGGACGATGATGTCGTGATATCCAAGGTAGTATTTCTAAGGGCACACTGGAGTCGAATTGTACTATAGGGATCCATAGTTTCGTAGAGTGAGCATGTTTAAAGTCCAGCAGACGTTGTAGTATCGCTGCTCTATAATAAGTGAAAAGGTCTGGGAGTCCCGTTCCACCTCTGTCTCTGGATTGAGTGAGAAAGGCATATTTCTGTCGGGCTTTTTTCTTCTGCCAAATAAATTGTGTAATCATCCGCTGGAGCGTGTGGAAGATGTGAATCGGGATTTGGAATGGAATAGTTTGAAATAGGTAAAGGAAACGGGGTAAAATATCCATTTTAACAATATTAATGCGACCGAACCAGGAGAATACAGGCCTATCCCACTGAGTCAGGTCCTTCTGAGCATTTTTCAGTAGAGGGAGTATGTTATCTGACACACAATTCTCCAGTCTTGCAGATATTTTCAAGCCTAAGTATGTGAAGGACCGTTCTTCCATTGCGAATGCAAATGAGTGCTTTAGAAGGGCTACTTGGTCCGGAGTGAGGGATACGCTCAACAAACTAGATTTCTGGTAATTAATTTTAAGATTGCTAACTGCGCCATACAGTTCAAATTCTCGCATCAAATTCGGTAGGGATATATGTGGTTTCGTTATAAAGAACAGCATATCATCAGCGTATGCCGCAGTTTTGTGTTGGAAGTCTGCTATACTTACTCCACTGATATCAGGGTTCAAACGAACTCTGCGCAAGAAGGGTTCCAAGGTGATTATAAAGAGAAGGGGAGATAAAGGACAACCCTGGCGTGTCCCATTATTGATCGTGAAGGAATCTGACAGGTGGCCATTCACTCTAATGCTGGCTTGAGGGGTGGAGTATAAACTTTGAATGCTGCGAATGATATTTGGCCCCAACCCCAACCAAGAGAGACACTTGAAGAGAAAGACCCAAGAAACGCGGTCGAAGGCCTTTTCAGCATCAGTTGATAAAAGGGCCAATGGTATTTTATGCTTCCTGCAATGGTGAATAACACTAAAGACACGTAGGGTATTGTCGCGAGCTTCTCGCTTCGGGACGAAACCCACTTGTTCTGGATGGATAAAGTCACCAATTAGGTTGCGTAGCCTGTTCGCCAAAATTTTTGAGTATAATTTTGTGTCAACGTTTATTAAAGAGATTGGGCGATAACTTTTAACGTCCAAAGGATCTTTCCCTGTCTTGTGAAGTAAGGTAATATGAGCCATGCTAGCATCGGGTGGCAAGGTACCTAGTTGCTGAGTGGTCCGAAAGCAGGCCAGCATGTGGGGTAATAAAAGGTCCCTGAGCTTTTTATAGTACAAGCCTGTAAAGCCATCCGGACCAGGTGCCTTACCGCTCGGCGATTGTTTCAAAGCTTCCAGAAGTTCCTCTGATGTGATAGGAGCTTCTAAGTTTGCATAGGCTGCCTCATCTAGAGGAGCCTGTGGTACACTTTGAAGGTAAGTTGTTAGTGTCTCCGAGTGCAGATCAGCACCGTGGGGACAGGGTTGAAGGTTGTACAAAGAGTGGTAAAATTTTCTAAAGGAGCCAGCTATTGTTTGAGACTCAGTCGAAACATCTCCTTTACATGTTCTAATCTTCGTGATTTGGTTACGTCTCTGTTTACACTTTAATGCATTGGCCAACATCTGCCCGCATTTATTACCATGTTCATGGTATCGGTGTTTCTGGTAGAAGATCGTCTTCTCCGTATAAGCAGTGAGCAAAGATTTAATCTGGTTTCTTGTGTCTGTTAATTGTTTCAGCAAATCTGGGGAAGGAGACTGTTTATGTTGAGAATCCAATTGTTTCAGAGTGTCTAAAAGTTTATTGTAGGTAGCAGTTTTTTCTTTTTTCCTTTGGGAGCCAATTTTAATAAGCTCACCCCGCACCACACATTTGTGAGCCTCCCAAACCATCTGTGAATTAGAGTCGGGGGTATCATTCTCTGTGAAATAGTTCTGTAGCACTGTCTGCATGTGTGCAAGCGTAGAATTCTCTTCAAGCAAGGATTCGTTAAGTTTCCAGTGCCATCTCTCCGGTTTGGGCTGCTCATTGGAGATAAGAAGAAAGACAGGGGCATGGTCAGACCATGTAATGGAACCTATAGTCACCTGGCGCACTGCCTGTAAGCATGAGTGAGGTACAAAACAATAGTCTATTCGGGAATATTGTTGATATGCATTCGAGTAAAAAGAGAAATCCTTGGTTTCTGGGTGAAATATCCTCCATGCATCCATCAGATGATGAGAGTTAAGGAGAGTTCTAAGCTGAGAAAGATAGTTAGACGGTATGGATGAGGTTCCGGAGGAACAATCCAGAGTTGGTTCTATTGCAAAGTTAAAGTCCCCTCCGATTAACAAGGTACCTTCTGCAAAATGATCTACAGTCTGCAAAAAACATTTGAGAGTGTGGAGCTGTCCTTTATTCGGAAGATATAATGAGGCTATCGTGTAATGTTTCCCATGAATGATGCCTTTAACAACGGTGTAGTAGCCCCGTTTATCTGAGATATGTCCCATGGGAATCCAGTTTGTGGTATCAGCTATTAGGATTGCTGTGCCACTTTAGATGCTTGCGGTAAGCTTGTATATACAGTGCTAAAGCCTTTGTAAAGCATCTTGGAAGTTGCATTTATCTTACAATGGGTCTTTTGTAATAGGGCAATTTGAACATTATGACGTTTCAGCTCGAGCTTAAGGCAGTTACGTTTGTACAGGGTGTTGAGGCCATTGACATTCTGGGACATCAACTTTAGTGTGCAATCAGCCATGGTCTATCATAACAAAATAAGATGTGTACGTTATAGCAAAGGCCCTAGCACTCCAGCGCACTCCCTCCCACCATGCATCGTTCCAGGCAGCATCAGTAGTTTGATTGTCACGTATCACTCTGAAAACAGTAAAAAACATCTCTAACTGGTAAAACTCAAAAAGAAAAAGAAAAAAGCCCTGAGGGCAGATGCAGCAAGAAATATGCGCACAAAGGGTCGTCACGCCCCTAGGGCCAACCCGGGCAAAACTCACGGGCATTCAACCGTCCGCAGATCTCCTACCCGCGAGGAGAGAAATACAGTGCGGATATTTGAAGACTTAATGTGGGGTACGTGGGGTGAATAACGAAACCGTCTACAAGTACTAACAATAAGTGGGGTAAGATATAACCGTGTGTCTTCATATCCCGGCTCCCGTGCCTTTCCAAAGCGGAAGGAGAAGCCGACCTATGATTACACCGTGGGTATACCGACATGTGTAGAAGTAATTTTGTAGGCATGATATAGGGGAGGGAGCAATATGGTGGAGAAAGAGAGCCAGAGGGATGGTGGTATAACAGCAATCAGCATAACATGACAGTAAAATACTAATCCCCAAGCCCTCGCTCCCCCAAAATGCCCGTATCTCATACATCACCCTCGATCACTGTCCTGTATGGTAAAGGAACATAGAGGAAAAATAAAGTCCATGAACCGCCATTAGCCTCCGGCGCCATCGATTCTTCAGTCTGGCTTGGAGTTGGGCCTTCGGTTTGTCGACTCTTTCTTGGACGAGGTCGTCCAACTCTGTGCATCTGGAATGGGCAGGTCATCCCCATTGTACGCCAAGTCTCTCCATTCCTTCAGGTCCATTGCCGGAACGCCGATGTTAAGGCAGAATTGATGCAGATCATCCGGTTCTCTAAGGCTATGGAAGCGGCCGTCTTTTTGCACCGTCAGTGCGAATGGATATCCCCATCTGTACTTTATACCTCTCTCTTGCAGCATCGTGGTAAGTGGGCGCATAGTGCGTCGCTGTTGTAGAGTGAGCCAGGCAAGATCTTGAAACACCTCTATTTTAGAGCCTGCAAACATCAGTGGGCCCGTTGTGCGGGCTTTTTGCATAATAAGTTCTTTGAGCTTATGGCTGTGGAGACAACAAACAATGTCTCGGGGTTGTTCACTCCGCTGTGAGCCGCCTAGAGCTCTATGCGCACGATCAAATTCAATGGCCGTGTCTTTAGGCCTATCAAGCGCCGTGTTGAAAATTTCTTGCAGTGTGGCTTCAATCTCAGGCGGCTTCACTGATTCGGAAACCCCTCGTATGCGGATGTTATTTCGGCGACCACGGTTATCTAGGTCTTCCATATGTCGCCGCAACAGGAAAATATATTTGTGATGATCGTTGACCCGCTCAGTGGATCTCTTTGCCGCTAGCGTGATCGCGATGGTCTGGGCCTCCATTTCGCCTAACTTCTCACCAATGTCTTTAAGCGTGTCGCGTATGCTGGCCAATTCGGATCTCCGCCTTAATCGAGCTTGCCATGTCTTTTAAATCCGACTTTGTCGGTAGTGAAGCTAGCAGCTCCTGAAGATCCGTGCGGGCTGGGGATCTCGGTGCGGAATTCAGAGAGGACGTCGGGCTAGGACTCCGGGCGGGGGCCCCCGCCATTTTGTTGTGCGAAGGTAGGCCCTCATCGTCGTCTGCTCTTTCAAAGAATTTAGTCACCGAAGGGGTTCTTGCCTGTGTAGAACCAGTGTGGCTCGGCGTCTGAAGCTTCTTCTTGTTATCTTTGCCCATCTTGGGCAATTGTGTCCAGTTTGCTTATGGCAAAGGCTGAATAATGTAGCTCAGACACAGGAGCTCCGGGAAGACACGTCTGCTCAGGTCGCCATTCAGCCACGCCCCCGGAGGTTATACATTTGTGACAGATTGATTGTTAAAATGTACAGAATGGAGTTTGTAATATAATGACATCCTTTTGTGCACTAACCAGCTTTTGGTCCTAATTCTTTAATAGAAATAAGTATTTTGTATATTTTTTTATCTTTGTATATTTTGCATCATACGGATTATGGTTTAAACTATAACCATAATTTGTATTAGAGGAGTATTTATCACTTTTTGTCTTTTTAAAAGCACATAGACTGAGTACTCAATAATCTGTACTTTCTAATGCCTTTGAGTTTAGCTAAATCAACCTTTACTGACACTGTAGAAAGAAACTGAAATGGTATGCAGATGTGCATTCACTTTGAGCAGGGATGATCTCAGAAAAAAGCCTAATATTCTGAGGTTCAGAGCAGAGAACCATTCATCTGTGTTGCATACAGAGAAAGTAGTATGCAGACAGCTCAAAGGCCTCCCCTGGAAGAACGAGTGATAGGGGATGCAAGATACTAGAGAATCCTGCACTTTACAGAGGCTCCTTGCACATAATTAAGTGTACTGCTTTGTGCACCTTGTATGGGATTTTTTGTCTAGCAAGAGGTGCAGAGAGCAGTCCACACCCCACAAGGGTAAGGGTTCTCTGTGGAATTTTGCACCCCTAAGCACTTGAGCCTTTAGTGTCTAATGTTGCATGTAGAGATATTATTTTCACAGATTGCTTCTGTACTCATTAAACTGTACATAACCTTATTTTAAGCTTTCCCTCATTGTGCATTGTTTTTCTGAGGTTCAACCAATGTATAATGTTTTTAAATATTCCTGATTTTAGACCATTTTTCTGTTCCCCTGAAAAATGTAAAATGGTGGTTCTACTTTAAAGGGATACTGTCATGGGAAAAACATTTTCAAAATGAATCAGTTAATAGTGCTGATCCAGCAGAATTCTGCACTGAAATCCAATCAAAAGAGCAAACAGATCTTTTTATATTCAATTTTGAAATTTGACATGGGGCTAGACATATTGTCAATTTCCCAGCTGCCCCAAGTCATGTGACTTGTGCTCTGATAAACTTCAACCACTCTTTACTGCAAGTTAGAGTGATATCACCCCCTCCCTTTTCCCCCCAGCAGCCAAACAAAAGAACAATGGGAAGGTAACCAGATAGCAGCTCCCTAACACAAGATAACAGCTGCCTGGTAGATCTAAGAACAGCAGTCAATAGTAAAAACCCATGTCCCACTGAGACACATTCAGTTACATTGAGAAGGAAAAACAGCAGCCTGCCAGAAAGCATTTCTCTCCTAAAGTGCAGGCACAAATGGGGCAGCTGGGAAATTGACAAAATGTCTAGCCCCATGTCAGATTTCAAAATTCAATATAAAAAAATCTGTTTGCTCTTTTGAGAAATGGATTTCAGTGCAGAATTCTGCTGGAGTAGTACTATTAACTGATGTGTTTTGAAAAAAACATGTTTTCCGATGACAGTATCCCTTTAATATATTCTTCTGCCTAAATAGATATGTCCTATTAGATCACAAAAGATAATGAATTATACAGGTTTATTACACTCTCTACATATAGTAACTCATTTTATAACTGACACCCTTAAGACTGAAACACAGATTTTCAAGGATACATCTTCTTAATGCATAAGGGCGACTTTCCCACAACAAATAAATGCATAAATAGACACCAAAAATCTGAATAGATTGAGATGGAGTCTCTTATTTAGGACATTGCTTGATCTTCCCCTGATGCTTGTAAGATATTCAGATATCATCTTTAAGCATGTTTCTTCCATTAACAAGTCAAAATAGATCTGAAATGATCACCAATTAGGGATGCACCAAGTCCATACATTTTGTATTTGGGGGAATACTAAATCCATGGCAAAAGATTCAGCTAAATACTGAACCAAGTCTAAAATTGAATTTGTGCATTCAAAGGAGCAATTTTTTTTAAAAAAACACACCTCTACATGATCAGAAAAATATTTTCATCTCTAAAGATCCACTGCTTTAATTCTGTTATATTCAGTTGAGTGGAGCACTTAAGATCTGGACAAATCCGGATCTTCCAAAAAGTGGTGAAATTGGGTTAATCCCAAAGTAAATCACTACATAACATTTATTTATATTCAACGTGGATACAGAATATCCATACAGTTAATACTGAATATTAATTACAAATTGATTTGTTGTATAACACACTTTACATAATCACAGCATCTTTATATATATTTGTAATACTAACAAATCATTTTTCTAGATTTGATCCTCTCTAACTGTGAAGTCACACTAGGAGATTAAATTCATCCAGAGTGAAATGACCCATTGGGCAGTGACAGGAAATGCATTTGCACTGACGACTTAAAATAATGTCTGCATTCTCCAATGGGCCAAACACATACTATGAAATGTATCTTTGAGGCTTATTATTGGGAAATTACTCAATCTCCAATGGTGAGTATTTCCCTGTTTTGACTTGTACACACAGAGAAAAGTTTCACCAAATCAAGATAAATAATGTCATTAAATGTAACCATATTTCACCCAAGTGTAGTAAATCACCCAAGAGAGTGTCCAGTGCCTGCATATAAAGTTACTTGACAATACCCTAAGGGGCAGATTTATCAAAAGTCGAAATGAAAATTCTGATTGAAAAAATTTAAATTTCAGGCTAATTTATTTGTACTTCAACTAGGGAATAGTCCAAATTCTATTTGAATTTGCAAAGAATCAGAAAATTCGAAATCATGTACGGTCTCTTTAAAAATTCAACTTCAACCATTCACCATCTAAAACCTGCTGAATTGCTGTTTTAGCTTATGGGGACCTCCTAGAACCTATTTGGAGTCAATTGGTGGACTTTGAAATATCAAAGGTTTTTTTTGGGAAAAACTTCTAATCGTATGATTCAAATGTGCTATTACTTCAATTCGTACGATTTGAATTTGAACGTTTTCAAATCGACCTATTCGATTGAAAACGGACCTATCCGGCAAAAAAAAAAAAAAGATTTAATTTCGGTTGGTCTTTTTGAATTTAAAAGTTTTTCAAATTCGAAATTCACCCTGGATAAATCTGCCCCTAAATGTCACAAATATGGTCAGTATAATCACTTCAAATACAATATAGAAGACTACATAAAAACTTATTAGTTTGTCCGTTTTAAAACATGCCATATCATTTGCACTGTAAATTCTAATACACAGCAGATATTAAAGAGATCAAGTGTCGTGTAAATGTATAACCTCAACGGTTCTCAGGCAGACAAAAACCAAAGCATATTTGCTTCACTGGAATGTGAAAGCTAAGGTAAAATAAGCACCCTTTATTTAAAAAGGGACACTTAGAGGCCAATTTACAAAAGGTCAAAATTTTAGTGGTATTAGAGCTTTTTGAAACCATGTTAGAACTCTCTCTAAGGCTAGGGGCACACGGCGCGATTTCGCCGCGATTCTGCGCTGGGCGAGTTGTCGCTGCGTTTTTTAAGCCGAAATAGCTTTGCTAACTTTGGCGCTGGCGTCAATGCAAATCGCGGCGAAATCGCTGCGCTAATTCACACGCGGCGATTCTTTTTCTACTGTCGCCCGGAAACGCCCAGCGAGGCAACTTCGGACGACAATAGAAAACGAATCGCCGCGTGTGAATTAGCGCAGCGATTTCGCCGCGATTTGCATTGACGCCAGCGCCAAAGTTAGCAAAGCTATTTCGGCTTAAAAAACGCAGCGACAACTCGCTTAGCGCAGAATCGCGGCGAAATCGCGCCGTGTGCCCCTACCCTAAAACCACAAATGTGAAAAATTATTAAGTTATTAAAAGATCTGAATAAAAAAAGTATGAACAAAAATAGCTGTCAAAAATTTAAAAAAAACCCTCATTTTTCGTGAACAAACAAAAATTTGTACAACAATGAACATTTTGATCTCCAATTCATAAATTGGCCCCTTACAATATGAATGCAGCATTACTTGTAGTGGCATTGTACATGAAGCTCTAAAGAGAAATATAACTGTTCAAGAGGGAAATACTTTATTTTGATACAATGCAAGGAAAGTCTATGACAAAACATCTGAGGTAAGTTTTGCAGAAGGAGTCCCCCAATTAGGAAGCTGCACATGTTATAGTCCAATGCTCTGGCAGCAAGGCTATAAAAGGGACACAAGCATTTATAACAGTCGGACAGCAGGGTTGGTAAAGATTATATTTGAACTTAATTTGTTTTTAAAGGAGAGCGATAACAGAGGTAAGAAAAAAAGACAACCAAAAGAGTGAGGAAAC
Organism: Xenopus laevis; assembly: GCF_017654675.1. Classification (NCBI taxonomy): domain Eukaryota; kingdom Metazoa; phylum Chordata; class Amphibia; order Anura; family Pipidae; genus Xenopus; species Xenopus laevis. The sequence continues at coordinate 67,118,957 of NC_054373.1, forward strand.
ATGAAATAGCCTCACATCTAATTTGCTTCAAGTGCAAAGGATGCCATATAAAATTTACACATGAAGAGGTTATTGATCAATGCTCATTCCTTGGCCCTTGATATAATAGTAATAATTTATTCTGCATTTATAATGCATACATTTTCTAAAAAGGGGTTTTAGTTGCAATTTTATGATCATAAAACTGACAAGCCACAAAGCAAAATCAAGGTAACCCGTATATGGTGCTAGTAACCTCTGGTCATATTCTATCTCTATCTACAGTATATATTGTATTATATATTATATTATAATTTGCATATTGTAGTGCAGAGACCTGCAGTTTCCCCAATGATTACAACACTGCTTGCTTTCACTGTTTTCAGGACACCATCCACCCTCTACCAGTCCATAACAATTCTTCAATTCTGCCCAGCAGAATGAATCCTTGAAAGACCTGTTATATATTTTTCTACACATACATATTAATACAAATATACAGTATATTGTTTTCAGGTAAAAAAAAAATTCATTCAAATGACAAGCATTATTTTAATGATTTAATTTTATTTACCAACCTGTAACCAATATTTTACAGGCCACCTTACGTTAGGACTACACTAAGAATATAAATATGTTTCAGATCCTGCCAAATAAGGCTAAATCGGTATGTATGTATGTATATTAAAATTTACACTGATTTTCTGTAAAGCATTTATGGTAATATAGAAATAAACAGGTTCTTACTCATTTTTAGTTCTTTCAACTGGCTTTGAGCTTTAATATTAAACTGTACTGAAAAATATGTGTAATTGCTTTGAAGTAGGAGGAGACATGTATGACCACTATTTTTATTATAAGGTATTAAAAAAAATAAAACACACAAAAAGGTAGTACAATTAAGCTGAATTTTTAGACATTCAATTAACATACCTGGGATCTGTTATTTTAAAACATAGATATGGAAAGCCCAATACCACTCTGATTGGCTATAAAGAGAATGATTGATTAGATAATGTCATGTAATGTTCATGCAGTTCTGGGTCAGCTAAATACACAACTTAGACAGAGAGTTGTATTCTCTGTATGCCTTCCACTGAATATGTAGGATTCAGGCTCAGCTTTATAGATATATATTGTGGGGAATAGCTCAAAGCAGCGGGTAGGGCTCAGGTAAAACAGTTCTTACAGAGGAGACAGGAGGCTTAGGTTTGCAACAAAATGAAACAGGCTCCTGCCTGGGGTTTTATTGTTCCAACCGGACAACTTAAACAGGCACAAGTTCCGTGCTATAACAGTCAAATCATAATGAAAAACCTCACCGGTTTACAGTGTTACAGTCCATAGGAAAGTTCCTTCTGGCGGTAACAAACAGACGCTCTTTTGAGTTGCAGTCAAATACACCGTTTGTTCACAATCACTTCACAGCATGTTTTCAGAGGTTCTCTCTGAATCCCAGTACAACCCACTCCCCGCCAGGCTCTCTTAACCAGTCCCCACCTGCGGACTAATTGGGCAGCATACTGAACTATCCTTGCTCCAGGGTCCTAGCCTGTCTTACCCTGGAGATTTAAAGGAGCCAATACCTCAGGCTGGGTGCTATATACCGACCATCATATACAGGCAGCCTATTGGGACATAGCTCTTTGTCACAATATATATATATATATATATATATATATATATATATATATATATATATATATATATATATATATATATATATATATAGTTTAGCTTTTGGCATTATAAATTTAGGCTGAGACTGTAACCACAAAATTCATACAGACAAATAAAAAAGGTCCTCTGCACTCAACCCATTATATATATATATGTAATATTTAATCTCAATGTCCTAAATATATTGATAATTGAGAGTAGAGGACCTTTTGTATTTGTATATATAAACTTGGATATGAGCAATGACTTTGGTTAAGTAAAGTTGCCCAAAAAAGATACTGCATACAGGTAAAGAGTAAATAGCAAAGGTGTTATCTGTAGACAAGTTTCTCCTACTACAGAACTATTTTTAATAAAAAGTGCCTACAGGAACCAAGAAATATCTCTAAAAATTGCCAGTGTGAAAAGACAATATGCCAGTATTGAGTGCAATGGTAATGAGGGGAAATGTTTAAATCCAAAAGCTTACAAAATACAAAGTGTATTTTTCCCATTTAGGGTGTTTTTTTAACCCTAGCACACAGTCCTCTAGGTATGTCACTGGTGGTATTGCAAAAAGCCACCTCAGGTTTGAACAGGAAATCTGGGGGTGCAAAATGTAAGTCACCCTCCGGTGATTGTTATCACTTACCTGATCCCAAAGAAACATTTGACGATGAAGCACTGCCAGTGCTGTTAGAGTTTTCCATAGCCAAAGCTATACCAAAGCTAATTACTGGTTTTTATTTTGAATTGATTGATAGTGGCCACTGTATTATTTTAGGTTTTGAGGGCACTCACATATATCTCACCATTTACAGCCAATATATACTTTCACTGGGAACTTGTACTATCTGGCAGCCCAGACCCCCTCCGGCATTCAGTGCTGTAACTACATCAATAGGGCCTGTCGGAGTTGCTGCACATTTTACAAGGAAATCTAAGGGTAAGAGCATGCATGCAGAGCGTGTCTGGGGGGGCAGCCTGAGGGGAGGCCAGGTGCAATTTTTGCACCTGGTCCCACAGCCCCCTAGTTATGCCACTGGTGGCACAGGGTGCAGAATCTGGGGGGTGTCAAATGTTAGTCACCCCCAGTGATTGTAATCACTTACTTCTTCAGAAGAATCGTCAAGGATGTGCTACAGGAGCAGTTGAAGGGAAAAGTAAATTTGGGCCCCCGAGATACAAATGCTTGACAACAGCCTTATGTGACGACAACATTCAAATGAGGGCGTAACTACAGAGGAAGCAGACCCTGCAGTTGCAGGGGGGGGCAGAAGGTATAGGGAGCCCATGAGGCCCACATAATGAGCAATTTCAATATCTTTTGGTAGAACAGAAAACCTTTGGATATGTTTTGGGGCGCTAAAATTAATTTGCTGTGGGGCCCAGTAACATCTAGTTACACCACTGATTCAAATATTACCCAGTTGGAAATTTATAGAATTGTTCCCAAAACACAATACACTCAAGTGGACTTATTAACGAGCTTATTAATGCCCCATGCAGCAGGGGAAAAAATGCTTTATATATGGGGCAGTTGTTCATGTTGATACCCTGGCCTGTGCTCCTGTTAGCAGAAAACTGTTCTGGCCTGGGTACTATAAGCTAGCACCACAATGTGATCCTCTTATTTTGCTTTTTCTTTCTTCCATGCCCCCAGGCTAACTAATGCACAGTAGAGTGAAAATGCTGACATTTTTGTTAAAGTTCAGCCATTTACTCTACTGTGCACCTGTGCAAAGAAGGAGGAAGCAGAAAGAGGACTGCTCCATGGCATCAGATAAGTGATCACAATCACTGGCAGCTGTCTAACATTTAACACCCCCAGTGATTTAAACTTTCCTTCTCCTTTAAATAAATTCTTTGATTGAAAAGTAAATAAGCAAATAAGTATTTGTAACAATATAAGATAACAGGTCCCTTGGGAGAAGCTCCAGCGAAAGTGCTCGGACAAAAGCCACCGTGTACTCAGAAGGTGCGGGCCCGCCGGTCAGCTATTCTGATCCCGACACACAAAATAACAAGGGTGATCAACTTCTGATTACACGGTGGCTTTTGTCAGGGCACTTTTGCTGGAGCTCCCATCTCCTCTCACTGGGCTCCCTGTCTGCTCAAAAACACAAACTTTTAACACTCAGCAGCTAGGTTAATTGGCAGCCCATGCACCTGCTTGCCTGACAGAATTAACCCTAGAGCTGCTGAAAGAAACATTGCTTCTTTTGCCTACAAATTCCCCCCCACTCTGCCACAGTATGTATGGCTTGACAGAACACTGTGCACCGAGAGAGACTTTGTTTTACACAACATGTAGGTTTTTACATGTACAGGTTAGATAAATATAGTTTATCTGCTCAAATTAGTAAATCCCATTTTGTAGTGGGCAATGGACAAAAAGGTGGTGACTATGCCCCTCCAGGTCTTTAGCTTAATAGAACATGTATGGGCCCTTCTGATGTCCTGCCAAACCAATATCTGGACAATAAATGGCATATATCAGGCAAGCTAGAAAATACCATTGGTTGAGGACCACTTCAGCATGTTAAGGTATTTTCCTGATGGGTCTCAATAGGCCCCATTATGTTCCGACTGTTAGCCAAAGAAAGATAAGAGTATTATATTAAGGCATAAAGCAATTCTAATTAATTATATTGTTTTCTGGTATACAGAAACACAATATCCATAAAGCACTAGATTATGAGAAAGCAATCTTGCGTATTTGTGGCAAAAGAATCCTATTAGGTTATTTAATGCCTAAATGTGTTTTGTAGACTTAGGATATGATGATCCAAATTACACAAAAACCCTTATTTAAGAAACCCCAGGTCCCAAGCATTCTGGAAAATAGATCCCATACATGTAAAACTAAAAGAGAATTTTGGTCTGTTAATCAAAGGAATCCTAGCACAGAGATCCAGCAAATAATTCACAACTTATCTAGACAACAGAAACATTCACAATAAATATGTATCAAGAGAGATTCAAACACATACATACGCTCAAATCAAGATCGAGATGCACGCAAATGCACCTGGAATAGATACATGCATCAGTCTACACTGAGGAATCTCCTTGCACTGGTAACCATAGAAACAAGCTATATTTAGTACATTTTAGTCTGTTTTCTCCTTCCAAATAGATTCCTTAGTTGCATCACAAAAAACGGAAGCACTTCTCCAAAATTAGACTGATTTACAGAAGCCAATAAAAGCAATAGTACACATGCAGTTGTGGTATCACAAACAGAAAATTACATTACTAAAGAACTGTTACACTGCTCTAGCAGCATCTCATGGGCACAAAAGCAACAACTGAGCTGAGCATCTTCTCTGACATTCGACCATCAAACTGACCACTATACAAGCCAGATATTTCTTACTTAACTTTTACTTGGTAAAACAAATCTCTGGTTAGAAAAACTAAAGCTCGAAGCTACTTTTTTGTTCTTATGATGTCCCTGTTTTAAAGAGATTTTTAAATAAATAAAATACACATTTTTATTGAATATTAAATGTAGTACAGTATCAGAATAATAAATGTAAAGGCAGTACAGGAGCTAAAGGGTACCCCCCCATGTTGTATGACGGGAGTTGTAGGGTGATATATTTGCTGAAAATAAAAAGAGAGGGTGATAGTGGTGAAGGATGATATTGTCAAAGCTTTCGCCCACCACAGGTGTTAAGCTACATCCAGGTTGGGGGGGGGCAACGTGCCAATGGTAGGTTCTTATGCACTTAGATTACCAAAAAAATAGTAGTAGTACTTCTACTGTTAGTATAGAAGCATTAATGATTAGTTATTGGCAGCAATATGAAGTAACACCCTGTAGGGTGCTCCAATCATGTCAGTCTAATAATAATGCCTAACTAAGCATTTAACCATGGGTCCCAGACTTTCCCAAAATTATCAGGGCTCTGTCTGGCATAAATTTGTTTGTAGAGGGGGACCACCTGATTAACCTGTTTTTTGCGATTGAGTTAGGGAAGGTAGTTTTTGTGCTTTACATTGCATAACAATACACTTTTTAGTTATGGTGAAAATAGAGTTCTCCTGGCTCTACTAAGCACCAGGTCTATGACCTAGCTAAGTAGTATTACTAAAGGAAAGGGTCTCGCCATATTTGCACTTGTGTAAGATCAGTGAGGTGGTCAAAGATACATTTCCAGAATCTTTGTACCCAGTGGCAAGTCCAAACCATATGTATAAAGTCGGCTGGAGCATGGTGGCACCTGGGGCACTCATCAAGAGTGTTGTGGTGAGATCTTGCACAGGTGAGAGGGAGTGAGATATGTTCTATGCAGAAATTTGAATTGTATTAATGCATCTCTAGTCAGTCAGTCGTCTGCCATGATACAGGGAAAGTCCTGTGAAAATTTATGAAAGGGTGTGAGTTCCATAGGTGCGTTGGCTAGTATTATTTGGGCATAAAAATTGGAGTGGTTTAGTGAGCTGTGGGAGCTATAGTGATGTGTTTGTGTTGACGTCTTTGATTTATTTGATATTGTTTTAAGCCCACAAGTGTGGGTCTGGGACAGTTTGCAAATTGGGGATATTCGATTTATAAATGCAATATAAATTACTGATGTACGCCCAAAGAGAACAAATCTTCAAACCAATGTTTTTTAACAACCTAAATACCCACCCCCACAAGTGAATTTCCACACCAAAATTACATCATCAGTCGATAAACAGCTTCACAAGTCCTTATCTTAGAACAAGCAGCAAATGCAATTCTTCTTTTCACCACTGAGTGTCAACGTTACAGTCTTTGAATTGTGATGGTGATGATTATTGAAAAAGAAACCTAGTATTTGAACACGTATGGGACCTGTTATCCGGAATGCCCGGGACCTGGGGTTTTCCGGATAATGGATCTTTCTGTAATTTGGATCTTCATACCTTCTAGTAGAAAATCATGTAAACATTAAATTAACCCAAAAGGCAGGCTTTTCTTCCAATAAGGATTTTATTATATCTTAGTTTTGATCAAGTACAAGATACAGTTTTATTATTACGGAGAAAAAGGAAATCATTTTTAAAAATGTGGATTATTTGGATAAAATGGAGTCTATGGGAGACAGCGTTTCCGTAATTCAGAGTGTTCTGGATCACTGGTTTCTGGATAACAGATCCCATACCTGTATAAAAAAAACAATAAGGCAACTTACTGAGTTGAAAATTACTTGCATCTCATTCAGATAGATTCTATCTATACACCTGGAAAGGTGAAAAACAAAAGCTTTAAGCAATTGTCTGTGTCACAGATACATAATCGAGATTTACTTCAGCGCTACAGAGAACATGATGCCAAGAAATAGTTTAATTGTAATTGCCCATTTAACCCCTTGGGGCCACACAGTTCAGTTCATAAATCCAAAATACTTGCCAATTCAACAACAGCTTTTCTAAAACACATCCACTAGGAGGTTTTGGTTTGTGGTCAATAGGCGTGAATTTAAATGCTGTTGGGTCATGCCTAGCCTCTAGCCAGTGTTTTGCCACTGGCTGCTGCTCAATGTCCTGGTTTTCCTATTTGGGTCCAGCGCTGCCCTAATGCTGGCCCTGTGAATGCTTATTCTTTCTTTTAGCTGTCTTATGGTTTTGCCACAATAGATTAGGCCACAGGGCATATACCACAATTGTTGTTGTGCATGTCATCCTGTGCCTTATGTTGCATCTCTTATCCATCCTAGGGTGTCTAAACACTGCACCCAGTATTACTGTGTTACATAGAACACAAGCAGTGCATCTGTATACTCCTGGGTGTGGGGGTTAAAAAAATTTGTGTCTGGGATTGTGTGTATTTCCTCACTGGGACTGAGGGATTTACTCCTTGAGACTGGTATTCCTGGAATAACTAAATTTTGCTTTCTGCAGGACCCTCTTACTTATAATTTCAACATTTGCCACTATCTCCCAATAAGTTAAGCCGCTTTTGTGTTCATGCTGTGAGGATTGTATTTGCTGACATAATACATCACCTTTTGTGTCTTTATCAGGTCTATTTTAACTTTTTCTTAAAAATTGCTCATGATGCATCAACATTGCCCAATCAATCGTTTCCTTGATCAACCTCTCCAGGTTACCCATCTCCAAAAATGTATCACCCATCTTTCATAAATCCTCCTCCTTCTGCTTGGGATCACTATCAATGCAAACTACCCTCATCATTTTGGATCTGGGGAGTTAATTAAGGAGGTGTTTGGGGTGATGGCTCATGTAGTGTAACAGAGTGTTTCTGTCAGTGGCTTTGGTGTATATACGTTTCTGCAGGTCCCCATTTTGTTTATTAATCTGAACATCCAGGAAACTAATCTACTGTGAGCTAATCTTTTGTGACCATAGATATATTCACTTTCAAAGTAATACATAAAAGCATTGGCATACGTGGGCATACGTTTTTTAAAAAATTTGTTTCTTTTTAATGAAAAAAAAAATACCAACACAGTTTAAACATTTAATTCGCAAGGCTTTTATTAAGAAATTACTTACCGATTCTCTGCATGCACTCCTCTTCTGAAACGGCGACAGGGCGACGATCCATCGTGCGGTGCTCGATTGCTCCTCCCTGGCTATCTCCTATAGAGGCAGGGAGGAGAAATCGAGCGCCACACGATGGATCGTCACCCTGTTGCCGTTTCAGAAGAGGAGCACATGCAGAGAATCGGTTAGTAATTTCTTAATAAAAGCTTTGCGAATTAAAAGTTAAAACTGTGTTGGTGTTTTTTTTTCGTTAAAAAGAAACATTTTTTTTAAAAAAAAATTACTGTTACTGGTCCTTTAACCAAAGCCTCAAGTTAATTTTTAAAACTATTTGTAGGGTCACTAGTGTAATAACTTACCCCGGTAGGGGTGGTGGGGTTCGGCGGGGATGCCCGCTGCACTCCAAGCAGGGACACCCGCAAGGATCTTCTGCGTATGACGTCAGCACGCAATGGCGCGAATTTTAAATGTATTTAAAGGGACAGTTTGTATTTGTTCATTGCCCGTGATAGGACTAGTTTCCTGGTGCCTTTGAGCCTTTGTGCAGCTGTTCCTGTTTGTTATTGATCTCCTGTTGTGACCTTGCCTGTTTTTGACCATTCTGATATCCGTACTCCGACCCAGCCTGTATTTTGACTACTCCTTCTGCCTTATCCTATTCTGATTGATTACCCGGTTTGACCCTTTGCCTGCCTGACGATCCTAGTTATCTGCCTGCCTCGACACAGCCTGCCTGACTACGATTCTGCCTTATCCTGTTGTACCGCGACCTTCGGGCTAACTGACTTTAAACAGTCGTGCCCCTTTGCTTGCCAGAACTCTTCGCCTTGCTCCTCTCGAAAAGTCCAGGTGGCATCTGAGTACGCTGAGGGCTCCTCCCGAAGCCAAAGGCGGTCACACTACTGGTGAAGCCGAGCCGAGACCGGGGAGCTTGGCACTAGTTCTGGTTTAGGGTGCCGACCGTGACAACTAGTTAATATCCTGTAATTCTCTACATTTGATAACTGGGACAATACTTCAGCCCTATAGTAGCTATAATCCATAATTACTATGGCTCCTCCCTTGTCCACACTTTTGATTATTATATCCTAGTTGTTTCTTAATTTGTAATTGCCTCTTTCTCTACCGGGTTTAAATTGACCCCTCCACTTGCGATTATTATGATATTCTGCCAGCATGTTGTTGTTTAATAATCAATGGAAAATCTTAATGGGGTGTAAATTTTATTAACAACATGTTCAATAGGGTGATTACTCACCATAGGGACAAAATTTACTCCTCTACATAACAGGGCCGTTAATGACTGGGATGGCCCATGGCCGTACAATTAAAGGTTGAAAATTAAATCCACTTGCATGTTTGCTTGACTTGCCTCTGTGAATGTGTCTTTTCCGGAGTGGGTGATTTTCCCAGATCGTTGGCAGTGCATACTGGTTGATGCGCTTGGAGTTGGTACGCTGCTGTCTCCTTCAATATCTGATGCCCTGCTACTAGACTGGTATCCCAGAGGTCTTTGAGGTCGTCCCATTGCTACTCTTTTCTTAAAGGAGCTGGTGTCTTGCAGCCACTGATAGACCCAGAATTCCTCATTGCCCTGATTCACTCTCAGTCACTTTGAGTCTGAGAGTACAGGGTTGGACTGGGCTGGGCCAGATCCGCATCCAGATTTGAAAAATTTGGGCGGCTGCGGCAAAACATAGTGAGTGGCGGCGCAGCAGCGGGGGCAGGAGGGGGGCCCTGGACAGCAGCCCCGATGGGCCCCGGGCTCCCAAGTCCAACTCTGTGCTAGTATATACGATTTGTGCTTTCCTATTTGTTCTTGCAGATGGGTTTTGCCAATTGTTTTATGCTGCAGTGATAGATTTATGCACAGATTCAAAGGCTTCAAGATCGCTTCTAAAAACCTACAACTCACTCCCAACTTCCTCCACAACTAGCAGGATCAGATCAAGCGAACAGCAGTCCAAGATTTCGCACCAGCACTTGCAGAATTCAGGATTGGTTCTGCCTATGGTTGGTATATTATTTATTCCAGGGCCGGAACTAGGGGTAGGCAAAGTAGGCACGTGCCTAGGGCGCAAAGCTGGGGGGGCGCCAGGCACCTACCTGCTCTGACGCCTACCCCATTGTCTGTCCCGTCTCTCCCTGACTGCAACAAAGTTTTTTTTGTAATAATGCACTTCTGCGCATGTGCGCACCAGAGAACGGTTTTGCGCATGCGCAACCAAGCACGTACTCAGCCGGTGCCGTGCCCAGCCAGGTTGCCTAGGGCACCTGGCTGGGTTGGCCTGGCTCTGATTTATTCTGAATCCTTTTGGTATCTTCTTATCTTGGTAATAATCTGATAATGACACATCATGTCACCAACTTCCTTCTTTTTTAGCCATAGCAATTCATAATATGCCTCCTTGGCTCCCAGATTACTGAAAGTGTGAATAATATGTTCTGTATCTCTTTTGGCGTGGAGTTCTTTTTTCTCTTTGTAACAAGGGAAAGTTGGGCTCACCACTAATTTTTAAAACCATGTAAAAATATATATATAGAACTTCACAAAAGAACCGCACTCATGGGACTTAATTTAGTGCAAAAAATTTAGTTTATATCAACTTTTCACCTCCTAACTCACGCCGTATTCAGGAAACGTAAAAAAAAACTAAATTTTTTTGCACTAAATTAAGTCCTGTGAGTGCGGTTCTTTGTTGAAGTTCTGTATCATATGTTTAACCAGCACCCATATATAGTTGGACATAACAAAAAAAAATTATATATATATATATATATATATATATATATATATATATCACAAACAAGGAAATGTTGTGCTCACCACTAATTTTTAAAACCTTTAAGCGGGTTTCCAATGAGGCTGTGACCACAAAATATATATAGACAAATACAAACAATCCTCTGCACTCAACCCATTATCAATATATTTAGAACATTGAGACATTTTGTGCCTTAAGCTACTAAAAATGCCTTACCATTTAAACAAAACAGCGATTGTTTGTCCAAATATTGCAATATATTTTAGCTGGTCAAAGTCATCCCATATCTGGCCAGTCCTACACTCACTTTCACCTGATTCATTAAGAATTCAATTGCTTCATTATACATTTTACAAAGGGACTAAGTTTTACCTGCAACTTACTCCTTGCTTTCAAAGTAAAACTCCCAAAATTGGTATCAATTTTATTAGCCACCCGTGGGATCACCTGACTATAGCTGGAAGGGGTGGGAGCTACACTGCTCCTATATGAATTATAACAAACAAGGGAATGTTGTGCTCACCACTAATTTTTAAAAACATTAAGCGGGGGGTGCAATGAGGTTGTGACCACAAAATTCACATAGACAAATACAAGCGATCCTCTGCACTCAACCTATTATAAATATATTAAAGGGGACCGGTCACCCTAAGAAATAATTTCAAATTCTTTTCTATCATGTTAGTTGAGCAAAATAAACTTTACTTACACTGTATTTGTTGTTTAAATTTTGTTTTCTTCTGTCTTGGAATTATACAAGCACAGCAAGCAGGCAGCAGCCATTTTGTGGATATGGTTATTAAAGAGGACCTGTCACCTTGAGACATAAGTAATATATAGCTTTCCCTCCTTAGTTAAACCCTTTAGTCATCTGTTTTTGTCCATATCCGAAACAGATTAGAAAATATCCTATATGTAAAAAGTGTTTCATAGGCGCTGCCATCTTGAAACAGGACCCCTTTGTGTTTTGTGTGTGGGCTGAGCCAAACTGCCAAATCTCATGCATGCCTAGTCAGACATAGAGTATACTCTGTGATAGAAAAGTGTAGGGCTATGGTGAGAATGCCCACTTTAAAGAGCATTGTTTTGGTTGATCAATATATGCCTCAGCAAAAATAAGACATCAATTATTGCTTATGTGTTTGTTGTGTTGTGTTAATTTTTTCTGCAGGTATATTATGAAGTGAGACAGTAGCACTTGTATTGTAGCTAAAGTGACTACTGGTAGCTGTCCAACTACGAATATTAATAATAACTAGGAGCAGCTGGAAAATGAGAGGAGAAATGTAGGTATTTATTCCCAAAGCCAAATATAGTGTAAGACCTGAAATAATGCAGAATCAAGCCTCATCAAGCCTTTTCTAAATAATCATCAGATGATCCCTCAAACCAGTGGAAGGCAGAATCTTCAGTTAATGAAAACGTATTTATTTTCTTATTTTCAGTTGCCTGTGACTGCATGTGGGGGTTTGGTTACTCATGGAGTTGCACCTATAAGGCAGGTCAACAGAACTCACACACACAAACTCAGGCACACACTCAGACACACACACACTCAGGCATACACACTCAAACACAGACTCAGGGACACACAGAGATACTCTAACACACACACACATACACACAGAAATGCACATCACAGGCACATGTTTCACAAAAGACTGACCATTAAATCAAGGTGAACAGTCACTAACAGAGCACTCCATAGCGTAGCCTTATCAAGTCTCTAAAATAAATAAACAAAGTACTGTTCACATTTCACAAAAGCCAGACCATTAAATCAAAGTGAACAGACACTAACCGAGAGGTCTAACATAAATAAAATAAGTACGCTTCAGTCTGTCCTGCACGCCGAATACAGACAGGAGTTCCAGCTAGAGGACTCAGGGCAAACGCTGTCAGAGTTTCCTGCTGCCTTATCTTTCTCCTCCGTGCGGGAGGTGAAATCTCACGAGATTTATAGTTTTTCCCTTGAGGCTTTGCGTGCCGACTTTCAGAAAGTCAGACTGGTAGAGTCTCGTGCACTCTTTGAAAACACTGCATTAGTTACATTTATTCAACAAAAAGATGCTGGTATGTGAGTATTTATAACCCTTTAATTACAGTCCTACTGTCAGCAAAAAAGTGACAGGTTTCCTTTAAGGGATATTGTGTGTCACCCCAAAATCTTGTGTATGCACCAGAATGGGGGGCCTAATGTCCATGTGCAGTGCTCTACACAATTATAGAGCCTGATGAGGGAAGGGGGAATGTGAGGAAAGCAGTGACATGTAGGAAGTGCTGAATGGAAAGTGAAAGTAATTGACTGCCCCTCCTCTATGCCACGGGCATAGAGGTGGGGCAGGTAATATTTGATTGACAGTTTAGATATTTAAACACCTTTATAACAGGTATGGATGTTTTAATGAAAACAAAATTGGGGGTTTCATATTTAATTTGCAAAGGACTTTCATTATGCAGCTTTTTATGTGTAGGTGACAGGTCCACTTTAAGGACATTGAAACGTTTTGTGCCTTAAGCTACTAAAAATGCCTTCCCCTTTAAACAAAACTCCATATATTGCAATATATTTAAGCTGGCCAACTACGTCAAAGTCATCCCATATCTGGCCAGTCCTATACTCAACTTTCATCTGATTCATTAAGAATTCTATTGCTTCATTATACATTTTACAAAGGGACTAAGTTTTACCTGCAACTTACTTGCTGCTTTCAAGGTTAAAGGGGTGGTTCGCCTTTAAGGCAACTTTTATTATGTTATAGAATGGTCAATGCTAAGCAACTTTTCAATTGGTTTTCATTATGTATTCTCTTTGCATCTTTCTAATGGGTGTCGCTGACTCCATTCTAAAAAGCAAATGCTCTTTAAGGCTACAAATGTATTGCTATTGCTACTTGATATTCCTGATTTCTCTATTCAGCTCCTCTCCTATTTATATTCCAATCTCTTATTCAAATCAGTTACTATCAGTTGCTAGGGGAATTTGCACTCCAAATTGCTTAAAATGCAAATTGAAGAGCTGCTGAATAAAAAGCTAAATAACTCAAAAACCACACATAATACAAAATGAAAACCAATTGTAAATTGTCTCAGAATATCACTCTCTACATCATATTAAAAGTTATCTCAAAGGTGAACCACCCCTTTAAAACTCCCAAACTGTCAGGGCCGAAGGCGCAGTTTGGAGTGCGGACCAAGGAGGAAGCAACTAGGCAAACACAGTTCGTGGTACAAAGGGTTTAGGCAGAAGAATCGTCAGTTCAGGCAAAGGTCGGTCCAGGCAGCAAGATAACGTGGTCGATATTCCAGGCATAGGTCGGTCCAGGCAGCAAGATATCAAAGTCAAGGTTTCAGGCAAAGGTCGAGTATCAAGGAATCAATAATAGTAAACACCCAGGAACTCAGGATAGAAGAACCTATACTCGGGCACTGAGAGAACCTTCTGGCAACCTTAAATAGGTGGATTTTCGCGCCAAAACGCGCTAGATGACGTCACAGGACGTGCGCCAGAATATGCGCCAGCGTCTGCACGTTTTGGACGCCAGCGTCTAAAGGATGCGCCAGCGTTAATACGCTGCGCCAAAACGCCAGCGTAAATACGCTGCACGAAAATGCCAGTGTCACGCTGGCATTTTCAAAGGTCCCCAGGTGGGACCGAAACGTCGGATAAAAATGTGTTTTGTTTGAAAATAAACACTATTACTTCACTACAGAACAGTGTGTGCTGATCCTTCATAAGACTATATATATATATATATATATATATACACACACACATATATATGTATATATATGTACCCAAAAAAAGAAGAGTTACTCTAACCTCACGGTCGAAGAGAGGGAGGCTATCAATACTTTGAAAGCTGATAGGGATTTAATCATCAGACAGGCTGATAAAGGAGGGGCCATAGTACTATTAGATAGGCAGTATTATGAGGAAGAACTGGGTAAGCAATTATCAGACTTGAACACTTACCAACGTCTATCCAGAGACCCTTGCCCTTAAGACGAGATTGGACACTCTAATACAGATGGCCATGACAGCCAATTGGATCAGTGCCTCTGTGGGTAAATACCTGACCACACAATTTCCTAGATGTCCATTTATCTATACCTTACCCAAGGTACACAAGTCCCTTGTGACACCCCCAGGTCGGCCCATCATCTCGGCCATAGGGTCACTTTTCCAACCTGTTGCCAAGTATTTAGACTCCTTCCTCCAAATCCCGGTACAATCGATGGACTCATTTGTAAAAGACACCAAGGACTTACTTAGAGTCCTAAAGGGTCTAACACTTCCTCCAGATTGTCTGTTGGCTACGATGGATGTAGCCAGCCTATATACAGTGATCCCGCATGACAGGGGGGTAGAAATCTGTAGGGTTGCCCCCAGTGGAGTTTTTGATTTCACTACTGGATTTAATCTTGTCCAAAAACTATTT